>NW_020172144.1:1493402-1530588 GCF_003031525.2 Neophocaena asiaeorientalis asiaeorientalis
GTTTTTTTTTTTTGTTTTTTTTTTTTTTTTTTTTTTCTGTTTAAAGAAGTCCTTTTAACATTTCTTGAAAGGTTAGTTTAGTTGTGATTAACTCCTTTAGCTTTTGCTTGTCTGGAAAACTCTTTAGCTCTCATTCAATACTGAATGATAATCTTGTCAGATAGGGTATTCTTCGTTGTAAGTTTTCTCCTTTCTGTACTTTGAATATGTTGTGCCACTCCCTTCTGGCCTGTAAAGTTTCTGCTGAAAAGTTAGCTAATATTCTTATGGGGATTTCCTTGCATGTAAGTATTTGTTTTTCTTTTGCTGCATTTAAGATTCTCTCTTCATATTTCACTCTTGGCATTTTAATTATAATGTGTCTTGGTGTGGACCACTTTGTGTTTATCTTGTTTGGGACTCTGTCATTCCTGGGCTTGGATGCTTGTTTCCTTCACCAGGTTAGGATAATTTTCAGCCATTATTTCTTCAAATAGGTTTTCTGCATTTTTTCCTTTCTCTCTTTTTCTTCTGAGACCCCTAAAATGCAAAGATAACTACAACTCGTTGCCCCTCTAGTCCCTTAAATTATCCTCATTTTGGGGCTTTCTTTTGTCTTTTTCTGTTTTTTTTTTCAAATTTTAATTAATTTATTTTTAAAATTTTTAATTGAAGTATAGATAATTCACATTATTGTGTGTGTTAGTTTTAGGTGTACAGCACAGTGAATCTGTGCAGCACAAAAGAATCTGAAAAAGGATATATATATATATATATATTATTACAAAATATTGAATATAGTTCCTGGTGTTATACAATAGGTCCTTGTAGGTTACGTATTTTATATAATAGTAGTGCGTATATGTTAATCCCAACTTCCTAATTTATCTCCCCCTGCCCCCTTCCCCTTTGGTAACCATAAGTTTGTTTTCTAAGTCTGGGAGTCTATTTTGTAAATAAGTTCATTCGTATCTTTAAAAAACATCCCACACATAAGTGATATCATATTATATTTTTCTTTCTCTGTTGATCTTACTTCAGTTAATATGATAATCTCTAGGTCCATCCATGTTGCTGCAAATGGCATTACTTCATTCTTTTTTAAGGCCAAGTAAAATTCCATTGTATATATATGTCACATCTTCTTTATCCATTCACGTGTAGATGAACATATAGGTTGCTTCCATGTCTTGGCTAAATAGTGCTGCTATGAACATTGAGGTACATGTACCCTTTCAAATTATAGTTTTCTCCAGATGTATACTCAACAGTGGGATTGCAGGATCATACTGTAAGTCTATTTTTAGATTTTTAAGGAACTACCATACTGTTCTCCATAGTGGCTATACCAATTTATATTCCTACCAACAGTGTAGGAGGGTTCCTTTTTCTCCACACCCTCTACAGCATTTATTATTTGTAGACTTTTTGATGATGGCCATTCTTAGTGGAGTGACGTGATAACTCATTGTAGCTTTGATTTGCATTTCTCTAATAATTAGCAAGGTTGAGCATCTTTTCATGTGCTTGTCGGCCATCCTTATGTCTTCTTTGGAGAAATGTCTATTTAGATCTTCTGCCCATTTTTTGATTGGGTCGTTTTTGTTTGCTTATTTTGCTTTGTTATTGAGTTGTATGAGCTGCTTGTATATTTTGGAAATAAATCTCTTTTCAGTTGCATCATTTTCTCCCATTCAGTAGGTTGTCCTTTCATTTTGTTTATGGTTTCCTTTGCTGTGCAAAAGCTTTTAAGTTTCATTAGGTCCCATTTGTTTATTTTTGCTTTTATTTCCATTACTCTGGGAGATGGACCCCCCAAAATATTGCTGTGATTTATGTCAAAGAGTGTTCTGCCTATGTTTTCCTCTAGGAATTTTATAGCATCCAGTCTTACGTTTAGGCCTTTAATCCATTTTGAGTATTTTTGTGTATGGTGTTAGAGAATGTTCTAATTTCATTCTTTTACTTGTAGCTGTCCAGTTTTCACAGCTCCACTTGTTGAAGAGATGGTCTCTTCTACATTGTATATTCTTGCCTCCTTTGTTGTAGATTAATTGACATAGGTGCATGGGTTTATTTCTGGGTTTTCTATACTTTTCCATTGATCTATATGTCTGTTTTTGTGCCAGTACAATACTGTTTTGGTGATTGTAGCTTTGTAGTATAGTCTGAGGTCAGGGAGCCTGATTCCACCAGCTCCATTTTTCTTTTTCAAGATTGCTTCGGCTTTTTGAGGTCTTTTGTGTTTCCATACAAATTTTAAAATTCTTTGTTCTAGTTCTGTAAAAAATGCCATTAGTAATTTGATAGAGATTGCACTGAATCTGTAGTCATTTTAACAGTATTGATTCTTCCAATCCAAGAACATGGTATATCTTTCCATTTGTTTGTGTCATCTTTAATTTCTTTCATCAACATCTTATAGTTTTCGGAGTACAGGTCTTTTGTCTCTTTAGGTAGGTTTATTCCTAGGTATTTTATTGTTTTTGATGCAATGGCAAATGGGATTGTTTCCTTAATCTCTCTTACTGAAATTTGTTGTTAGTGTATATAAATGCAACAGATTGCTGTGTATTAATTTTTCATCCTGCAACTTTACTGAATTCATTGATGAGCTCTGGTAGTTTTCTGGTCTTTTTGCTGTATTGATTGGGTAATTTCCACTAGCCTGTCTTCCAGATCCATTTTTCTGTATCATCTAATCTGCTATTGGTTCTCTCTAGTGTATTTTTTATTTTGGTTATTGTATTCTTTAGCTTTGATTCCTTTTAAAATATATTCTATCTCTTTGTTGTAGTTCCCACTGTGTTCCTCCATTCCACTCCTGAGTTTGGTGAGTATTTTTATGACCATTACTTTGAACTCTTTATCTGGATGGTTGCTAATCTGTTTCATTTACTTCTTTTTGTTTTTTTTTGAGGTTTTTTCTAATTCTTTCATTTGGAACATATTCTTTTGTCTCATTTTGCCTAACTCTTTGTGTTTGTTTCTGTGTATTAGGTAGATTAGCTACTTTCCCCAGTATTAAAAGAGTGGCTTTATGTAGGAGGTGTCCTGTGTGGTCCAGTAGTATGGTACTCCCTGGTAGCCACAGCCAGGTACTCCAGGAGTGTTCCTTGTGTAAGCTGTATGTCCTCCTCTCATGGCAAGACCATGCTTGCCTCAGGCATGCTAGTGTTCAGGGCTGGCCTCTGTACAGTGGGCTATGAGTTCTAGTTGCAACTGTTGCAAGTGCCCTACTATGCAAGACTTGCCTCTGAGGCAGGGATCACTTTGAGGGAATGCCAGCGGCAGCTGAGGGTGCCCAATAGGACTGGTAGGGAAAGTGCTTTTGAGTGGCTTTGGTGTTTGTTGGAGGCATCCACTGGAACTGGTGGGGTGGGAAGGCCATTTAGGAGAGGTTCCAGTACCAACTGAGGGTGGCTGCCAGGTGTGGTGGGGCAGGGGGCCACTTTGAAGGGGCTCTGGTGCTAGTGGATGCTACCCACTGGAACTGGTGTATTGGGAGGCCGCTTTGGAAGGGCTGTGCTGCTGGCTGGGTCTGGCGGTAAAGGGGGCCATTTGGAGGACTCTAGTGACAGCTGAGGGTGACTGCTGGGTCTGGTGGGGTGCGGGGATCACTTTGGAGTAGCACTGACTGTATCGGGTCCACAGGTGAACCCAGAACAGGGCAATCAGTATTAATAGTTTAAATAGGGAGAGTCAGATATGGTGCCTGACAGCACTGGGACAGCTAGGTAGAGGGCGAGCCATAAACAAACAACAACAAATCTGATGCTCACCAGCTCCTCAGTACCCAGAGAAAGTTCCAACAGATCTCTGCCCCTGAGGCATATGCCCTAAAATTAGTCAATAAATCTCCTTCACATATGACCCAGGTGCTTTTCAGACTGCTGCCCCTGTGCTGGGACTTGGAGGGAGTGAATATTTGTATGCTCCCTTTAACAGCAGATTTTTTGGTTTCTTACAGCTGTCTGGCTCTCCTAGACATAAAGACCACTGGTTTTCAAAGCCAGATATTATGGGAAATCATCTTCCCAGTGCAGGTCACCCAGGCTGGGGAGCCTGATGTGGGGCTGAGCCCTCACTCCTCAGGGGAGGACTTCCAAGGCTATGATATCCCTCCTGCCATTGGTTTGCAATGCCAGCAGTGAGTCCCAGTTAGACTGTCTTGGCCACTCCGATCCATCTCAGTGTGGTTTTTCCTTTTTATCTTTAGTTGTGGTATATCTTTTCTGCTAGTCTTCAGGTTGTTCTCAGAGATAGTCTCTCTATATGTAGTTGTAATTTTGGCATATCCATGGGAGGAGGCATAACCAGGCAGCATCTTACTACTCCACCATCTTGTCCTGACAATATTTGATAATAAAGTTGAATTTCTGAATAGGTTTGCTTCCTAAAAATGGCAAAGAGCTTTTGTGTGATGTTCAAAATTTTATTTAATAGTTCTATGGATATTGGAATATAAACTTGAGACTATACATTTATTAGAATATAGTGGAAATTTGTGTTAGCTCATTATGTCTATCTTAGGAGACTGATTTTTACCCACTGATGTTGGTGATAATTAACTCACTATGATATTATTAATTTAGCTCTAATTAACCCAACTGGATAAAAATATCTATGCAAATATTCTTAATATAAGGAACATAGCTTAAGAAGGAAATGTTTGAAAATATATTTCTCCATGAAAAACATATTTGTAAGTAGGATAATGTGACTTATAGCAGTATAAAGCTAGGCAAAAACTTAACTTCTTACAGCAGAATAGATTTCCCACCTGATAAGTTTTTAAGTTATTTCAACTTTTGTTTTTTGTTTGCAAAATATTCTAAAATTTCAGCTTTGCTCATCTATAATTGACAAATAAAACTGTAAGATATTTAAAGTGTACATCACTTGATATACATACATAATGTGAAAGGATTCCCTCCCACTCAATCTGGTTAATTAACATCCATCATCTCACACATTTATCTTTCTTTCTTTGTTTTTTGGCGAGAACATTTAAGTTCTACTCTCTTAGCAACTTTCAAGTATACAGTGTATCAACTACAGTCACCACGTTTTTCATTAGAGCCTCAGACTTTATTCATCTTATAACTGAAAGTTCATACATTTCTTACCAACCTCTCCCTATTTCCCTCACCCTCCAGCCCTAGTGACCACTGTTTCTCTGAGTTTGACTTTTTTTTTTTCATATTCCACATATAACTAATACCATGAAGTATCTCTTGTCTTTGTCTGGCTTATTTCACTTAGCATAATGCCCTCAAAGTCCATCCATGTTGCCAAATGACAGGATTTTCTTCTTTATCATGGCTGAATAATATCCCATATTATAGAGATAGTCTACTGTGAACAATGCTGATGTAGACATAGGAATACAGATATCTCATTATCCTGTTTTCTTTTCCTTTACAGATATACCCAGAAGTGGGATTGCTCGATCATATGGTAGTTCTATTTTTAATTTTTTGAGAAAGCTCCATACTGTTGTCCATAAGGCTGTACCAATTTACATTCCCACCAACAGAGCACAAGAGTTCTCTATTCTCCACATCCTTGCCAACACTTGTTAACTCTTGTCTTTTTGATGATGATCACTCTAACAGGTATGAAGTGATATTTCATTGTGGTTTTGATTTGCATTTTCCTTGTGATTAGTGATGTCAGGCACCTTTTCAGATATTTGTTGGCCACTTATATGTCTTCTTTGGGAAAATGACCATTTAGTTCCTCTATTTTATATCCGATTTTGGTGTTGTTGTTGCTATTGAGTTGCATGAGTTCTTAATATATTTTGGATATTAATCCCAATCAGATACATGATTTGCAATTAATTTGCAATTAAACCCATTCAATAGGTTGCCTTTTTATTTGTTGAATTGGCTTTTGGTGTCAGATCCAAAATATCAGTGCCAAGACTGATGTCAAGGAGCTTACCATCTATGTTTTCTTCTACAAGTTTTATGGTTTCAGGTCACACATTTAAGTCTTTAATCTCATTTCAAGTTCATTTTTGTGTATGATGTAGAATAAGTTTCCAGGTTTATTCTTTTGCATGTTGCAGTTTCCCAACACAATTTATTGAAGAGACTATCCTTTCTCCATTGTATATTTTGGGTCTTTTGTCATCAATTAACTGACCATGTATACATGGGTTTATTTCTGGGCTCTTGATTCTGTATCATTAACCTATGTGTTTTTATGCACATACCATACTGTTTTGATTACTACATCTTTGTAATACAGTGTAATGTCAGGTAGTGTGATGCTTCCAGCTTTGTTCTTATTTCTCAAGATTATTTGGTTATTTGAGGTCTTTTGCAGTTCCATACAAATTTTAGAATTGTTTGTTCTATTTCTGTAAAAATTGTCAATGGAATCTTGACAGGGATTGCACTGAATCTGTAGATTACTTTGGATGGTATGGACATTTAAACAATATTAGTTCTCTATATGAGCATGTAATATATTTCCATTTATTTATGCCTTTGATTTTTTTTTCATCAATGTCTCATAGTTTTCAGTGTACAGATCTTTTACCACTTTGGTTAAATTTAATCCTATGTATTTTATTCTTTTGATGAAATTGTAAATGGGATTGTTTTCTGAGTTTCTCTTTCTGATAGTTCATTGTTAGTGTATAGAAATACAACTGGTTTTGTATATAGATTTTGTATCCTGCAATCTACTGAATTTTTAAATTAGTTCTCATAGTTTTTGGAGGAGTCTTTAGGGTTTTGTATACATAAGATCATGTCATCTATAAAAAGAGACAGTTTTACTTCTTCCTTTCCAATTTAGGTGCCTTTTATTCTATTTTTTGCCTAATTGCTCTGGCTAGGACTCCCAGTTCTATGTTGAATGTAAGTGGTGAGAGAGGGCCTCCTTGTCTTGTTCCTGACTTTAGAGAAAAAGTTTCCAGCTTTTCGCCATTGATTATAAGGTTTACTGTGGACTCATCATATATGGCCTTTATTATACTCACCTTTATTATGTATGTTCCCTCTATACTCACTTTCTTGAGAGTTTTTGTCATGAATTGATGATAAAATTTGCCAAATGATCTTTCTGTATCTATTGAGATAAACATATGATTTTTATCCTGCATTTTGTTAATCTGGTGTATTACACTGATTGATTTGTGTGTGTTGAACCATCCTTGCATCCCTGAAATGAATCCCACTTGATCATGGTGTATGAGCCTTTAAAGGTATTGTTAAATTTGGTTTTCTCGAGAATTTTTACGTTTATATTCATCAGGTATTGGCCTGACGTTTTCTTTTCTTTTAGTGATCTTTTCTGGTTTTTGTATCAGGGTAATTTTAGCCTTGAAAAATGAGTTTGGAAGATTTCCCTCTTCTTCTATTTTTTGGAAGAGTTTGAAAAGGATTGGTAGTAAGTCTTCTTTAAATATTTGGTACAATTCACCACAAAGTATTCTTAAATAAACATACATATACAAATACTTTACATACTCATGCTAGTATTTCTATAGAAAAAATTCTTAGAAGTGGGAATGTTAAGTCATAGGTTACATTTATTTAAAATATACATTCTGCAGCAATCTTCCTCCAAAATATTTTAAACAAGTCTATATTTTTCAACTTACCTGTTTTACCAATTCACACTCCCAATATTTCCCTATGTTCTCCCCAAACCTAATCTCCTTCTCCATCTTCTTCTTCACTTCCTCCTCTCCTCTTCAGAAATATTCTTCCTTCCCTTCCTCCTCCTGCTCACTCTATTACATTTTTCTTCTTATTACCCTTCTTCCTTTGGTCATCTCACATTTGTTGGGATTATAAATACAATGTGGGAGAACAAGTAAAAATAGGCATGCTTTTATTTTTCATGATGTAATGAAAATAATTCATGTTTTATCAATTAACTTAGTCTCTGATATGTATATTTGTTTTAAGTTAAGCAAATTTTCTCCTAATTCCAACTTATTAACCATTTATAAAGTCAAAAATGCATGTTAGATTTTATCAAAAACTCTTTTCATACCTATTGTAAACAATTATGTCATTTTTTCCCTTTAATCTATTACTATAGTAAATTACATTAATTTCCTAATGTTGAAACATCTTTGCATATGTAACCACACTCTAGAAGTTTTAAAGTCATGTTGAAAAATAAAGTGGTGTTGATTTTAATATAGTAACAATGCATCTATATTAAAAGAAAAATTAACATATTCTTGAGCTCTGTCTGCCCAATTTTTTATATTTGAACTATGCTGGCCTTACATAATGAATTGAAAAGATTTCCATATTCTTAAACATATGTTATATAGTTTGAATAATATAGAGATTATTATTTTATGCCAATAGCCTTAGGAGAATTTGCTCACAAAACCATCTGGGCTTGATGTCTTGAAGAAGAAGATTAATTTTATTACCATTTCAATTTTATATATCTTTAAAAGAAAAAATCTTTCTAAAAAACAAGTGACATGACAGTCATCACACAATATTTTAACAGTAGTTCCTGAATATCTAAATATCCAGACAGTATTTAAGTTAAATATCTTTTAATTTATAGGTTCCTCCACCAACTCTCTCTTTTTTTTTCTTTGTAATTTAGTTTTTGAAGGAATGAGTTTACTGGGTAATATTTTTAAATATAAAACAACAAGGTTGGTCATGTGCATGCCCAAGACTGTGCCTTTTGAGGGATGACCTCAGAGGCTTCATATTGTGGGGGAAATAAACTTCACTAAAATAGTCCAGTCAATCACTAAACAAATAAGCAAGGAAACAAAAAATAACAATCCACTAGAGGGACTAAACAGTAGATTTGAAATGTCAGAAGAAAGAACTACTGAACTTGTAGGATGATTGAGATTATGCAATCCAAAGAAGAAAGAGAGAGAAAAAAAGTAAAGAAAAATGTGTAGAACCTCAGTGAAATGTGTGACATCATTAACTGCATCAACATATGTGTAGCTGGAGTGTCAGAAGAAAAGGAGAGAAAAAAATGAGGGAAAAATTTGAACAATAGCTGAAAACTTCCCAAATTATGAAAATCAATCTATATATTTAAGGAGCTCAAAAAACTCCAGCTAGGATCAATACAAAGAGATCCACACACTTAACACCATAGCAAAAATGTTGAAAGCCAAAGTAAAGGAAAATCTCAAAAACAGCAGGAGAAAATCAACACATTACAAAGAAGGAACACCCCCTCACTCAACACACACACACACACACACACACACACACACAGATACACACATACACACACACCAAATTAAAAGCTGACTTCTTATAAGAAATAATGGAGGGCAGAGGCAGTGGAATCACATATTTAAAGTGTGGAGAGAAAAAAACTCAACAGAAATTCTATATCCAGCAAAACTACTTTTCAAAAATGAAGTAGAAAGTAAGACTTTTCCAGATACACAAAGAGAAGAGAACTTGTCATAGAAAATCTGCGTTTTAAGAACTACTAAAGGAAGTTCTTCAGGTTGAAAGCAAGACACAGCACACAGTAATTCAAATCCACATTTAAAAAAACACAAAAAACAATGGTAAAGGTAATTATACAATTATAAAAGAGTATAAATGGGGCTTCCCTGGTGGCACAGTGGTTGAGAATCCGCCTGCCAGTGCAGGAGACATGGGTTCCAGCCCTGGTCTGGGAAGATCCCACATGCTGCAGAGCAACTAAGTCTGTGCACCATAACTACTGAGCCTGCACTCTACAGACAACGAGCCACAACTGCTGAGCCCATGCACCACAACTACTGAAGCCCATGCACCTAGAGCCCGTGCTCTGCAATGAGAAGCCACCATGATGAGAAACCGACACACCACAACAAACAGTAGCCCCCACTCGCCGCAACTAGAGAAAGCCATGCGCAGCAATGAAGACCCAACACAGCCAAAAAAAAAGAGTATAAATGTATGTTTCTCCGTTTTTCTCTTAACTGATTTTAAAAGCAATTTTATAAAGCAACATGTGTTTAATTGTATTGTTGGGCTTATAACATAAAAATATAATATATTTGCTAATAATAAGATTATAGAGAGGGATGGGAACACAGCTATATTGGAGAAAGGAAATGACAACAGATGATAACTCAAATCCATAGGAACAAATGAATAAGACCAGATATGGTAAATAAGGAAGTTAATACAAGTTCTATACATGTATACTGGCTCTCCTTTCTTCCCCCAGCTTCTTTAAAAGGTATAATATTACTCAAGCTAATAGTTATAACAACGTGTCATTGGGTTTATAGCATATATAGATATAATAATATGCATAACAATAGTGGCAAACAAGGCCAGTTGGGGGAGGAAATAGGAATGCTTTCCTATATCTCACTGGAATTAAGTTAGCATAAATCTGAATTAGATTCTGATAATATATATATATATATATGATAATATATATATATGTATATGGCCTGCCCTAGATGAAAAACTAAGAAAATATTTCAAACAATATAGTGAAAAAAATTAATGTAATTAAATTGTTACACACTGAAAATAATACTAAAGAAAACAGTAGAGGAGGAATACATGAAAAAAAGACATAAGAAATATATTAAATGAAAAGAAGATGACAGACATAAATCCAACTATGTCAGTAATAACCTTAAATGTGAGAGGACTAAACAGACCAGTGAAATGTCAGAGACTAGGTAACAAAAGAAGATCCAACTATATGCTGCCTATAGGAGATGCATTTTATATTCTAAAATACAAATAGGTTGGGAAAAAAAGGATGAGAAAAATATATCGTGCAAAGGAGTGGATATACTAATATCAGACAAAATACATTTTAAAACAAAATTAAAAGTTCCAAAAATAAAGAGGGACATTTTATAATGTTGAATGGTCTGTCCATCAGGGAAGTATAATGATTATAAATGTATTCATCTGACAACAGAGACATAAAATACGTGATGCAAAACCTGACAGATAAAAGGGAGAAAGAAATAATTCAACAATAATAGTTGTAGACTTTGATATACCACTTTCATTAATGGGTAAAACAACCAGCAGAAGATCAACAAGGAAACAGAAGACATGAATAACACTATAAGCCAGCTAGACCTAACAGACGTCTATAGAACACTCCACCCAATTACAGAAAACTACAAATTCTTCATAAGCATACATGGAAAGTTCTCCAGGACAGACCACATGTAAGGCCATAAATAAACCTCAATATATTTAAAAGGATTGAAATCATAGAAAGTATTTTCTCTGACCACAAAGAAGTGAAATAAGATACCATATGACCCAGAAATTTCACTCTTAGGTATACATGCAAGAGAAATGAAAAATGTCCACACAAAACTTGTATATAAATGTTCATAGCAGCACTATTCATAATAGAACCAAAGCGGAAGCAACTGAAATGTTCAGAAACTAAAGAATGAATAAATGAAACGTTGGTATACCTATAAAATGGAATATTACTTGGCAATAAAAAGAAATGAAATACATTTGGCCTTTGCACAATGCAGGGGTCAGGGTGCTGCCTCCCCTACCACCCACCTCCTCCAACAGTCAAAAGTCTGTGTATAATTTTACAGTTGGCTCTCCATACACTTAGTTCCACATCCGTGGATTCAACCAACTGTAGATTGTGTAGTACTGTAGTACATATGTATTGAAAAAAAAGATCTGTGTATAAGTGGACCTGTGTAGTTTAAACCCTTGTTGTTCAAGGGTCAACTGTACTGATATATGCTACAACATGGATGAACCTTAGAAACATTATGCTAACAGAAAGAAGCCAGTCACAAAAGAACATATATTGTATGATCCTCTTGATATGAAACAATCCAGAATAAGCAAACCACAGAGAAAGAAAATAGATTAGCAGTGTTAAGGGCTGGGGGAGGAGGGAATGGGGATTCTTTTTGGGTTGATAAAGATGTTCTAGAATTAGATAGTGGTTGCACAACTCTGTGAATATCCTAAAAATCATTGAATTGTACACTTTAAAAGGGTGAATTGTGTAGTATATGAATTATATCTCAATAAAGCCATTAAAAATAGAGAAGAAACAAATGGTACCAATAACCTTCTTACCTACCTGCTAAATGAGACAAGGCCTTTGGCTTGGTTTTATAGCAACTGCTTCTCCTCCCTCCCTAACACCCAAAGTTTTATAAGATCAGCAGGAATTTCAGCTCCAGATTAATATTTTATCTCTCTAAATGGCACCTTCTACTTTAACCATGAATTGAACTTCTTTGCATCTCCTAGAATGCATCTGCTTTCTTAGGTCTCTGTTTGAAGGCCCTGTTATGTGTTGCCCTGCTCTTTGAAAGCTTCCTCCAATTGGCTCACTTTTATTTCTTTTCAATAGTGCAGATGTCACCTCTTTAGGAACGTCCTCCCTGAGGCTTAGTTAGTGTACCCTCGAAGCCTTAGTTGCTGTACCATCTATATATTTCACTTCACCCTGGGCTCACTTCTATCATAGCATCTATTTGTTTACTTGTCTCCCCCACTAAACTATAACGTCAATGACTGCAAGTATTGTATCTTATAGTTACAAGCACCTTGCCCTGTGCCTAGGTGCTCAATAGATTAAGAAAGCCTGTCTTGCCATATGTAAATCAATGAAGTTAAAACAAATCCTCACACCATACATAAAAATAAACTCAAAATGGCTTGAAGACTTAAATATAAGATATGACATCATAAAACTCTTAGATGAGAACATAGGCAAAACATTCTCTGACATAAATTGTACCGATGTTTTCTTAGGTTAGTTTCCCAAGGTAATAGAAATAAAAGCAAAAATAAACAAATGGGACCTAATCAAACTTACAAGCTTTTGTATAGTAAAGGAAACCATAAACAAAATGAAAAGACAACTTACGGACTGGGAGAAAATATTTGCAAATGATGTGACTTACAAGGGATCAATGTGCAAAATATACAAACAGCTCATATAACTCAATACCAAAAAAAAAAAAAACAAAACAATTGAAAAATGGTCAGAAGATCTAAATAAACATTTCTCCAAGGAAGATATACAGATGGCCAACAGGCACATGAAAAGATGCTCATCATCACTAATCATTAGAGAAATGCAAATCAAAACTATAATGAGGTACCACCTCACACCAGTCAGAATGGCCATCATTAAAAAGTCTACAAATAATAAATGCTGGAGAGGATGTGAAGAAAACGGAACCTTCCTGCACTGTTGGTGGGAATGTAAATTGGTGCAGCCACTATGGAAAGCAGTATGGAGGTTCCTCAGAAAACTAAAAATAGAGTTGCTATATGACACTGCAATCCTACTGCTGGACATATATCTGGACAAAACTATAATTTGAAAAGATTCATGCACCCCAATGTTCACTGCAGCATTATTTATAATAGCCAAGACACGGAAACAACCTAAGTGTCCATTGACAGATGAATGGATAAGAAGATGTGGTATTTATAATCAATGAAATATTACACAGCCATAAAAAAGAATGAAACAATGCCATTTGCAGCTACATGGATGGACATAGAGATACAATGTGCAAAATATACAAACAGCTCATATAACTCAATACCAAAAAAAAAAAAAACAAAACAATTGAAAAATGGTCAGAAGATCTAAATAAACATTTCTCCAAGGAAGATATACAGATGGCCAACAGGCACATGAAAAGATGCTCATCATCACTAATCATTAGAGAAATGCAAATCAAAACTATAATGAGGTACCACCTCACACCAGTCAGAATGGCCATCATTAAAAAGTCTACAAATAATAAATGCTGGAGAGGATGTGAAGAAAAGGGAACCTTCCTGCACTGTTGGTGGGAATGTAAATTGGTGCAGCCACTATGGAAAGCAGTATGGAGGTTCCTCAGAAAACTAAAAATAGAGTTGCTATATGACACTGCAATCCTACTGCTGGACATATATCTGGACAAAACTATAATTTGAAAAGATTCATGCACCCCAATGTTCACTGCAGCATTATTTATAATAGCCAAGACACGGAAACAACCTAAGTGTCCATTGACAGATGAATGGATAAGAAGATGTGGTATTTATAATCAATGAAATATTACACAGCCATAAAAAAGAATGAAACAATGCCATTTGCAGCTACATGGATGGACATAGAGATTATCATACTAAGTGAAGGAAATCAGAAAGAGAAAGACAAATACCATATGATATCACTTATATGTGGAATCTAAAATATGACACAAATGAACTTATCTACAAAACAGAAACAGACTCACAGACATAGAGAACAGACTTGTGGTTGCCAAGGGAGAGGGGGAGTGGGGGAGGGATGGATTGGGAGATTGGGATTAGCATATGCAAACTATTATATATATGATGGATAAAAAACAAGGTCCTGCTGTGTAGCACAGGGAACTATATTCAATATCCTGTGATAAACCATAATGGAAAAGGATATAAAAAAGAATGTATATATGTATATGTATAACTGAATCACTTTGCTATATGTAGAAATTAGCACAACATTGTAAATCAACTATACTTCAATAAAATAAAAAATTTTAAAATGTTTGTCTTAACCCCATGATCACCTACTAACTTTAACAGTAACAGATTTTACTTCTCAGGGGTGTGTGAGTGTGTGTGTGAGAGCACAAAAACCTGTGCACTGATGGTGGTAATGATTGTGATATCAGTCATATCACTGTGGCTCACTTTAAAGAACCAGCAGGAAACATTTTGAGATATTGCTAGGATTTGCCACCATCCTGAATGAGACTCTTGCATTGACCTTTAGCTATTAATACAAATTGTGAAACTACTGGAGTGTGACTGGTATTTTCTGAGTTGGTAACGAGTTCTGATTATCACAATTTCAATGTGTTCAAAGAAGCTACTTGGAAATTACATATAAGATACTCCATGAAATTCTACTAGGGTTTTTAAATTTCTTGAAGTTTCTGATAATTAATTTACTTAATTTTAAACATAAATTTTATATCTGAAATTTGAAAATTAAATACCCATTCTTCATTTTTCTATGTGGAAAATAAACTTTTCTCCTCAGAACTGTATATATGGCAGGCTTCTGTCCCAAAGTGGCCAGCTGTTTGCTAAGTATTATGGAATTCTGTAAAAAAAAAAAAATTCCTCTTTTTAATCTTTTCAGAGCCAAAATTATTCAGAAATTACATCATGATATACTGAATTTATTATTTTAGTTAAGACATTGTTTATATTTATAAATTTACCACATTTTCAAGATTCAGCTTTGGTTTTTTTCCTACTATATAGCCTCCTCCCTATTAGAACCTTATGAATGATAAATGTCATAATTTCCAACATGTTGAAAACACTATGCACAATCTGAATAAACTGATATTATGGAGGCTGTTAAATAAATACACTTAGTTTTTAAATTTTATTTATTTATTTATTTTAACATCTTTATTGGAGTATAACTGCTTTACATTGTTGTGTTAGTTGCTGCTGTATAACAAAGTGAATCAGCTATATGTATGCATACATCACCATATACCCTCTCTCTTGCATCTCCCTCCTACACTCCCTTTCCTACCCCTCTAGGTGGTCACAAAGCACCGAGCTGATCTCTGTGTGCTATGCAGCTGCTTCTCACTAGCTATCTATTTTACAGTTGGTAGTGTATATATGTCAATGCTGTTCTCTCACTTTGCCCAGCTTACACGTCCCCCTCCCCATGTCCTCAAGTCCATTCTCTACGTCTGCATCTTTATTCCTGTCCAGCCCCTACGTTCATCAGAACATTTTTTTTCTTTTACATTCCATATATATGTGTTAGCATATGGTATCTCTTTTTCTCTTTCTGACTTACTTTACTCTGTATGTACATATACAAATAACTCAATTTCGTTTCTTTTTATGGCTGAGTAATATTCCATTGTATATATGTGCCACGTCTTCTTTACCCATACATCTGTCGACGGACACTTACGTTGCTTCCATGTCCTGGTTATTGCAAATAGTGCTACAATGAACATTGTGGTACATGACTTTTTTTGAATTACGGTTTTCTCAGGGTAAATGCCCAGAAGTGGGATTGCTGGGTCATATGGTAGTTATATTTTTAGTTTTCTAAGGAACCTCCACACTGTCCTCCATAGTGGCTGTATCAATTTACATTCCCACCAACAGTGCAAGAGGGTTCCCTTTTCACCACACCCTTTCCAGCATTTATTGTTTGTAGATTTTTTGATGACAGCCAACCTGACTGGTGTGAGGTGATACCTCATTGCAGTTTTGATTTGAATTTCTCTAATGATTAGTGATGTTGAACATCCTTTCATGTGTTTGTTGACAATCTGTATATCTTCTTTGGAGAAATGTCTATTTGGGTCTTCTGCCCACTTTTGGATTGGGTTGTTGGGTTTTTTTTATATTGAGCAGCATGAGCTGCTTGTATATTTTGGAGATTAATTCTTTGTCAGTTGCTTCATTTGCAAATATTTTCTCCCATTATGAGTGTTGTCTTTTCATCTTGTTTATGGTTTCCCTTGCTGTGCAAAAGCTTTTAAGGTTCAGTAGGTCCCATTTGTTTATTTTTGTTTTTATTTCCATTTTTCTAGGAGGTGGGTCAAACAGGATCTTGCTGTGATTAATGTCATAGAGTGTTCTGACTATGTTTTCCACTAAGAGTTTACTAGTGTCTGGCCTTATATTTAGGTCTTGAATCCATTTTGAGTTTATTTTTGTGTATGGTGTTAGGGAGTGTTCCAATTTCATTCTTTTACATGTAGCTGTCCAGTTTTCCCAGCATCACTTATTGAAGAGGCTGTCTTTGCTCCATTCTATATTCTTGCCTTCTTTATCAAAGATAAGGTGACCATTTGTGCGTGGGTTTATCTCTGGGCTTTCTACTCTGTTCCATTGATCTATATTTCTCTTTTTGTGCCAGTACCATACTTTCTTGATTACTGTAGCTTTGTAGTATAGTCTGAAGTCAGGGAGCCAGATTCCTCAACTCCATTTTTATTTCTCAAGATTGTTTTGGCTCTTGGGGGTCTTTTGTGTTTCCATACAAATTGTGAAATTTTTTGTTCTAGCTCTGTGAAAAATGCCATAGGTAATTTGATGGGTGTTGCAATGAATTTGTATATTGTTTTGGGTAGTATAGTCATTTTCACAATGTTGATTCTTCCAATCCAAGAACATGGTATATCTCTCCATCTGTTTGTATCATATTTAATTTCTTTCACCAGTGCCTTATGTATCATATTCAATTTCTTTCATCAGTGTCTTATAATTTTCTGCATAGAGGTCTTTTGTCTCCTTAGGTAGGTGTCCTCCTAGGTATATTATTCTTTTTGTTGCAATGGTAAATGGGAGTGTTTCCTTAATTTCTGTTTCAGATTTTCATCATTAGTGTATAGGAATGCCAGAGATTTCTGTGCATTAATTTTGTATCCTGCTACTTTACCAAATTCATTGATTAGCTCTAGTAGTTTTCTGGTAGCATCTTTAGGATTCTCTATGTATAGTATCATGTCATCTGCAAACACTGACAGTTTTACTTCTTTTCTGATTTGGATTCCTTTTATTTCTTTTTCTTCTCTGATTGCTGTGGCTAAAACTTCCAAAACTATGTTGAATAATAGGGGTGAGAGTGGGCAACCTTGTCTTCCTCCTGATCTTAGTGGAAATGGTTTCAGTTTTTCACCATTGAGAATGATGTTGGCTGTGGGTTTGTCATATATGGCCTTTATTATGTTGAGGTAAGTTCCCTTTATGGCTACTTTCTGGAGAGTTTTTATCATAAATGGTTGTTGAATTTCATCAAAAGCTTTTCCTCCATCTATTGAGATGATCATATGGCTTTTCTCCTTCAGTTTGTTAATATGGTTTATCACATTGATTGTTTTGCATATATTGAAGAATACTTGCATTCCTGGGATAAACCCCATTTGATCATGGTGTATGATCCTTTTAATGTGCTGTTGGATTCTGTTTGCTAGTATTTTGTTGAGGGTTTTGCATCTATGTTCATCAGTGATATTGGCCTGTACTTTTCTTTTTTTGTGACATCTTTGGTTATGATATCAGGATGATGGTGGCCTCATAGAATGAGTTTCGGAGTGTTCCTCCCTCTGCTATATTTTGGAAGAGTTTGAGAAGGATAGGTGTTAGCTCTTCTCTAAATGTTTGATAGAATTCACCTGTGAATCCATCTGGTCCTGGGCTTTTGTTTGTTGGAAGACTTTTAATCACAGTTCCAATTTCAGTGCTTGTGATTGGTCTGTTTATATTTTCTATTTCTTCCTGGTTCAGTCTCGGAAGGTTATGCTTTACTAAGAATGTGTCCATTTCTTTCAGGCTGTCCATTTCATTGGCATATAGTTGCTTGTAGTAATCTCTCATGGTCCTTTGTATTTCTCCAGTGTCAGTTGTTACTTCTTCTTTTTCATTTCTAATTCTGTTGATTTGAATCTTCTCCCTTTTTTTCTTGATGAGTCTGGCTAATGGTTTACCAATTTTGTTTATCTTCTCAAAGAACCAGCTTTTAATTTTATTGATCTTTGCTATCATTCCCTTCATTTCTTTTTCATTTATTTCTGACCTGATTTCTTTCCTTCTGCTAACTGTTTTTTTGTTCTCCTTTCTCTAAGTGCTTTAGGCGTAAAGTTAGGTTGTTTATTTGAGATTTCTCTTGTTTCTTGAGATAGGAATGTATTGCTATAAACTTCCCTCGTAGAACTGCTTTTGCTGCATTCCTTAGGTTTTGGGTCATCGTGTTTCATTGCCATTTGTTTCTAGGTATTTTTTGATTTGCTCTTTGATTTCTTCAGTGATCTCTTGGTCATTTAATAGCATATTATTTAGCCTCCATGTGTTTGTATTTATTACAGTTTTTTTCCTGTGATATTTAGTCTCATAGTGTTGTGGTTGAAAAAGATACTTGAAAGATTTCAATTTTCCTCAAGTAACTGAGGCTTGATTTGTGACCCAAGATATGATCTATCCTGGAGAATGTTCCATGAGTACTTGAGAAGAAAGTGTATTCTGTTGGTTTTGGATGGAATGTCCTATAAATATCAATTAAGTCCATCTTGTTTAATGTATCATTTAAAGCTTGTGTTTCCTTATTTATTTTCGTTTTGGTTGATCTGTCCATTGGTGAAAGTCCCCTACTATTATTGTGTTACTGTCGATTTCCCCTTTCATGGCTGTTAGCATTTGCCTTATGTATTGAGGTGCTCCTATGTTGGAATGCCTCATTGCTGCAGGAATTGTTATATCTTCTTCTTGGACTTACCCGTTGATCATTATCTAGTGTCCTCCTTTGTCTCTTGTAATAGTCTTTATTTTAAAGTGTATTTTGTCTGATATCAGTGTTGCTACTCCAGCTTTCTTTTGATTTCCATTTGCATGGAATATCTTTTTCCATCCCCTCACTTTCAGTCTGTATGTGTTTCTAGGTCTGAAGTGGGTCTCTTGTAGACAGCATATATATGGGTCTTGTTTTTGTATCCATTCAGCCAGTCAATGTCTTTTGGTTGGATCATTTAATCCATTTACATTTAAGGTAGATATCAATATGTGTGTTCCCATTACCATTTTCTTAATTGTTTTGCGTTTGTTATTGTAGATCTTTTACTTCTCTTCTGTTTCCTGCCTAGGGATGTTCCTTTAGCATTTTTTGTAAAGCTGCTTTGGTGGTGATGAATTCTCTTAGCTTTTGCTTGTCTGTAAAGGTTTTAATTTCTCCATCGATTCTGAGTGAGATCCTTGCTGGGTAGAGTAATCTTGGTTGAAGAGTTTCCCTTTCATCACTTTAAATATGTCCTGCCATTCTCTTCTGGTTTGCAGAGCTTCTGCTGAAAGATCAGCTGTTAACCTTATGGGTATTCCCTTGTATGTTATTTGTTGCTTTTCCGTTGCTACTTTTAATATTTTTTCTTTATATTTAAATTTTGATAGTTTGATTAATATGTGTCTTGGCATGTTTCTCCTTGGATTTATCTTGTTTGGGACTCTCTGCGCTTCCTTGACTTGGTTGATTATTTACTTTTCCATGTTAGGGAAGTTTTCAACTATAATCTCTTCTAATATTTTCTCAGACCATTTCTTGTTCTCTTCTTCTTCTGGGACCCCTATAATGCGAATGTTGTGTGTTTAATGTTTTCCAAGATGTCTGTGAGACTGTCCTCAATTCTTTTCATTTTTTTTTCTTTATTCTGCTCTGTGATAGTTATTCCCACTATTTTATCTTCCAGGGTCACTTATCCGTTCTTCTGCCTCAGTAGTTCTGCTATTGATTCCTTCTGGAGATTTTAAATTTCATTTATTGTTGTTGTTCATCATTGTTTGCTCTGTAGTCCTTCTAGGTCTTTGTTAAATGTTTCTTGTATTTTCTCCATTCTATTTCCAATTTTTCGATCATTGTTACTATCTCTACTCTGAATTTTTTTCAGGTAGACTGCCTATTTCCCCTTCATTTGTTTGGTCTGGTGGGTTTTTACCTTGCTCCTTCATCTGCTGCATATTTCTCTGTCTTCTCATTTTGTTTAACTTACTGTGTTTGGGGTCTCCTTTTCGCAGGCTGTAGGTTTGTAGTTCCCGTTGTTTTTGGTGTCTGCCCCCAGTGGGTAAAGTTGGTTCTGTGGGTTGTGCAGGCTTCCTGGTGGAGGCAACTGGTGCCTGTATTCTGGTGGAGGAGGCTGGATCTTGTCTTTCTAGTGGGCAGTATCACGTCCAGTGATGTGCATTGGGACATCTGTAAACTTATTATGGCTTTAGACAGCCTCTCTCCTAATGGGTGGGGTTGTGTTCCTGTCTTGCCAGTTGTTGGTCATGGGGTGTCCAGCACTGGAGCTTGCTGGTCTTTGAGTGGAGCTGGGTCTTAGCGTTGAGACACAGATGTCTGGGAGAGCTCTTGCTGATTGATATTACATGGTGCCGGGAGGTCTCTGGTGGTCCAATGTCCTGAACTTGGCTCTTCCACCTCAGAGGCTCAGCCCTGACACCCAGCTGGAACACTAAGTCTCTGTCAGCCACATGGCTTTTAGGAAGTCTGAGGTTTTCTGCCAGTGTTCAGTCGGTGTTCTGTAGGAGTTGTTCCACATGTAGATGTATTTCTGATGTATTTGTGGGGAGGAAGGTGAGCTCCATGTCTACTCCTTCGCCATCTTGAAGGTCCTCAATACCCTTAGTTTTAATGTCAATGAAATACAAAATGGAGTTTCTAAAACTAATCTGTTGAAATTATTTCTATATGAGCTTGACTTCAAGACAACATACCCTTCAAGGCATATTTCAAATATATGTGGAGGCTCTAGGATAAATTCTGTTAGTATAAATATAGATCTGACATTCTCCCTGTTTTTCTCATGAGATTTAAGGGGATGTTGAATTGACTGGGATTATTCCTAATAAAGTCCTTTTAGAATAGAGGCAACAGTTTCATTATGGGGAATCCCTCGAATAAAAAAATCAGATAAATGAGGGCCAGTCTAGAGTCCTTCAATAATGCTCCTGTTTAATTTCCTAGAAATATGTCAACCACCCACAAAGGAACATTTGAGATTGCTGTAATGATTACCAGTAAGTGTGTATTTATTGGGACTGCGGGATTGCCTAATAGGAGGATTTAACCTATATTTTGAGAGTAGTAATGGTGGTCAGGGAAGGCTTCCTTGAAGAATACAAGTTTAATGATTTTGATAGAGAAAAATAGACTTGCCTGGTAAATACTTGATAAATAATAGATCATTAAAATTTTCTTTCTAAAAATCTTATTCACTATTCAGAATTTTAAAAACAACTATCCTTCATATACCTGCAAAGGAAAAGACTAAATGGAGCATTCTTAATGTAGCAAAGAATAAGATGGAAATAAAATACAGCAAGCAACCTATACAGCAAGATGATAGAAAAAAGGATAGACTAAGATAAAGTTAAGATAATTATGTCAACAAGCTTAAGAACATATGTTTCTCCATTAATACGGTAATTCATGGTCATTAAAGATGGTTTTATAAATATAGGAAAAAAATTACCACAAAGAAATCATCAAAAGTATAAAAAACATATTTAGGATATTTTCTTAGGATTTACCAAATGTAGGTTACTGTTATGTATTCATGTTATATAACCTGAAGTCTATATATCATTTAAAATGACATTTTAAATGACAGCATAATACTCCATTGAGTGAGTTATCATTACTTACTTAACACTCCCCTATTGGACATTTAGGTAGCTTCATTTTTTCACTTTTGTAAATATTATTGCCATGGACATTATCAGATACAGTCTTTTCTACATTAGCACTATTTCTTTTGCTTAAATTCTTGAAAATGTGATTACTGGATCAAAAGTTATGAACACTTTAATAATTCTTGATATGAATTGAGCAAAATGATTTTTAAAAGGAATATGCCTATTTATTTTATTACTATTAATTATCATTAGCAGATTTCACTATCTAGCGCCCAACTTCTTATACTTTTTAGAAAAGTATTCTAGTTGTAACATCAATATATGTTTATTCATGCTGCTAAATTTAATAAATATCTTTTTGTTTCTTAATTGATTTTTCAGCAGCATTTGAAACATTAGACTAATTTCTCCTTTTCAGGGAGTGTTTCTCTCTTACTTGACTTACAAGCACTTCAAACCAGTATGTCCAAAACTGAACTACTGCCTCGAGGCTCTGCCTCCCAAACCAGCATTTATAAATATTTGTTGAATAAATAGAGAAGAAAATAATCTCACCACCTAGAGGAGAGTAAAGTTCTCTCACAATTTGCATGGAATCTATTTTCATACCTTCACTTTTCTCCTATGTGTGTTTTTAAATGTAAAGTGAGTTGCTTGTTGACAGCATATTGCTGGATGTTTTTTAAAAAATCCATTCAGTCGTTCTATGCCTTTTGATTGGGGGTTTAATCCATTTGAATTTAAGTACTTATTGATAAATAAGGTCTTAATATTGCCATTTTGTTAATTTTTTGGTCTGACTTGCAGTTGTATTACTCTTCTCTTTCCCTATTGCTGTTTTCCTTGTTATTTGATGATTTCTGTAGTGCTTTTCTTTGATTTCTTCTCTTTATCTTTTGTAATAATATACCTGATAGAAACTATATACTAGTTTTTTGTAACTTGAGGCTTACATAAAATATCTTATAGTTAAAACTATTTTAAGTTGTTAGCAACTTCAATCACATAAATAAACTACACTTTTACTACCTGCCCCCTTTGTGTTCGTGTAGTCAGAGCTTTTTTGTGTGTTATTCATCTATTAACAAATTTTTGTCTTTTAACTTTTATATGAGGGTTAAAAGTGATGCATGCACCACCATTACAGTGTTATATTGTTCTGTATTTGCCTATAAAATTACCCTTACCAGTGATAGATCACATGTGAGGTCATAAAATAATTTTTAAGTCTTAAAAATTTAAGAAGATTAAAATCATTCTGGGGGCTTCCCTGGTGGCACAGTTGTTGAGAATCTGCCTGCCAATGCGTGGGACATGGGTTTGGGCCCTGGTCTGGGAAGATCCTACATGCCACGGAGCAACTAGGCCCGTGAGCCACAACTACTGAGCCTGCGCGTCTGGAGCCCGTGCTCCACAACAAGAGAGGCTGCAATAGTGAGAGGCCCACACACCATGATGAAGAGTGGCCCCCGCTTGCCACAATGAGATAAAGCCCTCACACAGAAGTGAAGACCCAACACAGTCAAAAATAAATAAATAAAAGTCCAAATTGATTTTTTAAAAATATCATTCCAAGTATCTTTTCCAACCACAATTGAATGAAACTAGAAATCAGTAATAGTTAGAAAATATGAAGAATCACAAATACATGCAAATTAAACTGCACAATCTTGAACAATAATTGGGTCAAAGAGGAGATCAAAGGAAATTTTTTAAATACCTCAAGACAAATGAAAACATAAACACAACATAACAGAATTTATGGGATGTATCAAAATCAAGACTAAAAGGGATGCAATATTTGCCTACATTAAAAAAAAAAGGTCTCAAATAAACAACCTAACTTTACACCTCAAATAACTAGAGAAAGAGAAGCAAACTAAGCCTAAAGTGAGCAGAAGGAAAGAAATCATAAAGATCAGAGCAGAAACAAATCAAGTACGGAATAGAAATAGAAAAAAAATCAACAAAACTAAGAAATGGCTTTTTGAAAAAATAAACAAAATTGACACATTCTTAACTAGGCTAAGAAAAAAGACAAAAGTCTCAAATAAATAAAATAAAAAATGAAAAAGGAGACATTACAACTGATACCACACAAATGCAAAGGCTCATAAGAGAAAAATGTGAGCAATTACATACCAAAAAATTGTATAACCTAGAAGAAATGTACAGATTCCTACAAACATACAACTGACTAAGAATGAATCCTGAAAAAATAGAAAATGTGAACAGACTAATAATGAGTAAGACGACCTAATCAGTAAGCAAAAATCTCCCAATAAAAACAACAGGACTTCCCTGGTGGCGCAGTGGTTGAGAGTCCACCTGCCGATGCAGGGAACACAGGTTCGTGCCCCAGTCTGGGAGGATCCCACATGCCATGGAACAGCTGGGCCCATGAGCCATGGCCACTGAGCCTGCGTGTCCAGAGCCTGTGCTCTGCAACGGGAGAGGCCACAGCAGTGAGAGGCCCACGTACTGCAAAAAACAAAAAAAAAGAAAGAAAGAAACAACAAAACCTGGACTAGATAGTTTAACTGGTGAATTCTATCAAACATTTAAAGAATTAATACCAATACTTCTGAAACTCTTCCCAAAAATTGAGGTGGAGGGAATACTTCCCAACTCATTTTATGAGGCCAGCATTACCTTGATACCAAAACCAGATAGGAACATTACAGGAAAGAAAACTTGAGGCCAATATCCCTGATGAATTCTCAGCAAAAATTCTCAGTAAAAATTCTCAGCAACACACTAGCAAACCAAATTCAACAGCACACCAAGAGGATAATACACAATGATCAAGTGGGATTTATCCCTGGGTTGCAAGGATGGTTCAACATATACAAGTCAATAAATATGACACATCACATTAATAGGATGAAAGACAAAAATCATTTGATAATCTCAATACACACAGAGAAAGCATTTGACAGAACACAACATCCTTTCTTGATACAAATGCTCAGTGGATTGGGTATAGAAGAAATCTACCTCAACATAATAAAAGCCATATATGACAAGCCCATAGCTATCATCATACTCAGTGGGGAAAGGTTAAAAACTTTTGCTTTAAGGTCAGGATGAAGACAAGGGTGCTCAATCTCACCACTCCTATTCCACACAGTACTGGATGTCTTAGCCAGAACAACCAGGCAAGAAAAAATAAATAAATAAAAATCATTCAAATTGAAAAGGAAATAAAAATCATTCAAATTGAAAAGGAAATAAAAATGTCTTTGTAGATAACATGATCTTATATTTAGAAAATCCTAAGGAAGCCACCAAAAACTCTTAGAACTTGTCAACAAATTCAGTAAAGTTGCAGAATACAAAATCAACATGCAGAAATCAGTTGCATTTCTATATACTAACATTGAGCTATTTGAAAAAGAAATAAAGGAAACAATCCCATTCACAATAGCATCAAAGAAATGAAGTACTTGGGGATAAATTTAACCAAGGAGGTGAAATATCTGTAAACAGAAAATTATAAGACTTTGATGAAATAAATTTAAGAAGACACAAATAAATGGAAAAATATCCCATGTTCATGGATCAGAAGAATTAATATTGTTAAAATGTCCCTGCTACTCAGAGCCATCTATAAATTTAATATAATCCCTATCAAAATCTCAATGGCATTTTTTCACAAGAGTAGAAAAAATAACCCTAAAATTTGTATGGAACCACAATAGACTTCAAATAGTCAAGAAAATCCTGAGAAAGAAGAACAGAGCCAGAAGCAATCACACTTTCTGATTTCAAACTATAGTAATCAAAACAGTATGGTACTGGCATTAAAATAGACACACATAGCAAGGAACAGAATCAAGAGCAAAGAAATAAACACTTGCATATATGGTCAACTAATATTTGACAAGACAGCCAGGAATACTCAATAGGGAAAGGATAGTCTGTTCAATAAATGTTGCTGGAAAAATTTATAATCATGTACAGAAGAATGAAATTGGAAGCCTACCTTATACCAACCACAAAAATTAACTTTAAATGGATTAGAAATTTAAACATAATACCCGAAACTGTAAAACTCCTAGAAGAATATAGGGGAAAAGCTTTTTGGACATTGGTCTTGGCAATGATTTTTTGGATATGAATATGACACCAAAAGCACAAGCAACAAAGGTGAAAATAAGTAAGTGGAACTACATCAAATTAAAAAGTTTCTGCACAACAAAGAAATAATCAACAGAGTAAAAAGGCAACCTATGGAAAGGGAGAAAATATTTGCAAGTCATACATCTGATAAAGGGTTTATATGCAAAGTATGTAAGGAACATATACAACTCAACAGCAAAAAAAGAAAAAACTCTGATTGAAAAATGGGAAGAGGAATTAATAGGCATTTTCCTAAATAAGACATACAAATGGCCAAAAGGTACATGAAAATGTGCTCAACATCACTAATTATAAGGGAAATGCAAGTCAAAACCACAGTAAGATAGCATCTCACACCACTTAGGATGGCTATTATCGAAAAAATAAGAAAGAACAAATGTTGATAAGGATATGGAGAAAAGGGAACTCTTGTGCACTGTTGGTGGGAATGTAAGTTGGTACAGAAATTATGGAAAACAGTATGGAAGGTCCTCAAAAATTTAAAATAGAACTATCATATGATCCAGCAATCCCAATTCTGGGTGTATATCCAAAGGAAAATAAAACAGGACATCTATTGAAGAGATACCTTCACTCTCATACTTATTGCAGCATTATTTACAATAGCCAAGATATGGAAAAGCCTAACTGTCCATCAGTGGGTGATTGGATAAAGAAGATGTGATATCTAAAAATGTTAAGTGAAATAAGTCAGACAGAGAAAGACAAATACAGTATGATCTCACTTTCATGTGGAATCTAAAAATGCTGAATTCATAGAAACAGTAGAATGGTGGTTGCAAGCGGCTGAGCAGTGGGTGAAATGGGGAGATACTGGTTAAAGGGTATAAACTTCCAATTATAAGATGAATAGGTTCTGGGGATCTAATTTATAGCATAGTGAAAATAGTTAACAATACTCTATCAAAGTACTTGAAAGATGCTGAAAAAGTAGGTCTTAAATGTTCTTACCACAAAAAAGAAAATATAACTATGTGAGGTGATGGAGGTCTTAAAAACTCTACTATGGTAATCATTTCACAATATATAAGTATATTAAATCAACACATGTATACTTTAAACTTACACAATGCTAAAGATCAATCATATTTCAATAAAGCTGAAAAAGGAAACCAACACTTGTTGAAAACAAAACAAAACAAAACCCAACACCAAATTCATTGACTCTAGAATGGATAAAAAATGTGTGTGGTGTGTTGAAACAATGAATAACATACAACAATGAAAATGAGCAAACTATAGGTATATATAACATGGATAAATCTTATATAATTATGATCAAAAATAAAAAGCAATATGCAGTGTATATAAAGCATGATTCAATTTATTTAAAGTAGAAAAATAAAACCAACTAAACTGCATTATTTAGGAATCATGTGGTAAACTAAAGAAGAAAACAGAGCAATTATTATCACAAAATATTCAGAATAATGGTTACCTCCAGGGGAAGGGAAGGATTATGTCCATACAAGCACCTCTATTGTGGAGGAAGAAATTATGTTCACGGAGGTGGAAAATATGGGGACCTTCTGTACTATTGTTAGTGTTTCATCACTTGATAGTAGTTATTTATTATTATTCACTAAACTGGATACTTAGCTTTTATGGTTTTTTCTTTATGATGTAATTCATAGTTAAAATGGTGAAGGAAAAAAACCTCAAATAAACTAAAACCTGAGCCTTTTAATAGTTATTTAACCACATGTACAAATAAGTTATCCTGTACCCCATCCCTGAGCCACATGCTACTGCTGGTTCTCTTTTCCCTGGTGTGGGTGTTGGGGAAAGGGTAAGGCTCAGATAGGGATGTGAGACAGAAGTGGGTTGAGGTTCAAAGGCGAAATAAAGTATAGAAATGAGTTAAACATAAGGGATTATTTTGAGTTCAAACTCAGGGACGGTAAAGGGTTAAGGAAGAGAATGAAGAATGGAGTCAGAGGTAGAATTAGGATGTGGGTGTCTGTTAGGCACATTATCTATTGGTTGATAAAAGCCCAAACAGATAATTTATATTTTGCCAGAGCTATTTTGTGGATGATTTATCAAAACTGCAATATTACAATAATCCTTGCAAACTACTCATGTAACAAAATCCCTGATTTGGTCATGGCAGGCATCTTGGAGGCAATACCTGACTTGAGACTTAAAGATGACTAGATGAGGAAAGGGAATGGGCAGTTCCTGTGGAGAGAATGGCATAAGCAGAGACACAGACTCATGGAAGAGCAGAAGTGTAAAGGGAGACAGCAGAGTGCAGCTGCTGGAGACAGGACATGTGGAGAGCTAAAGCCAGAGAAGAGTGGCAGAGATGGGATACTCAGGGCTTTGTGTGTCATGTTAATAGTCTAAGACTCAAGTCTATGCTGTTTGTCAGCTCAAACAGCTCAATATCAAAAAAACAACCTAATCAAAAAATGGGCAGAAGATTTGAATAGACATTTCTCCAAAGAAGATATACAGATGGCCAACAGGCACATGAAAAGATGTCCAAAATCTCTAATTATTAGAGAAATGAAAATCAAAACTACGATGAAGTATTACCTCATACCAGTCAGAACAGCCATCATTAAAAAGTCTACAAATAATAAATGCTGGAGAGGGTGTGAAGAAAAAGGAACCCTCCTACACTGTTGGTGGGAATGTAAATCAGTGCAGCCACTATGGAGAACAGTACAGGGGTTCCATAAAAAACTAAAAATAGAGTTACAATATGATCCAGCAATCCCACTCCTGGGTATATATCTGGGGAAAACTATAACTCAAAAAGATACATGAGAAAAAAACCACATTCACAGAAAGATAGACAAGATGAAAAGGCAGACGGCTATGTACCAGATGAAGGAACAAGATAAAACACCAGAAAAACAACTAAATAAAGTGGAGCTAGGCAACCTTCCAGAAAAAGATTTCAGAATAATGATAGTGAAGCTGATCCAGGACCTTGGAAAAAGAATGGAGGCAAAGATCGAGAAGATGTAAGAAATATTTAACAAAGAGCTAGAAGAATTCAAGAACAAACAAACAGAGATGAACAATACAATAACTGAACTAAAAATACACTAGAAGGAATCAATAGCAGAATAACTGAGGCAGAAGAACGGATAAGTGACCTGGAAGACAGAATGGTAGCATTCACTGCTGTGGAACAGAATAAAGAAAAAAGAATGAAAAGAAATGAAGACAGCCTAAGAGACATCTGGGACAACATTAAACGCAACAACATTTGCATTATAGGGGTCCCAGAAGGAGGAGAGAGAGAGAAAGGACCTGAGAGAATATTTGAAGAGATTATAGTCGAAAACTTCCCTAACATGGGAAAGGAAATAGCCAACTAAGTCCAGGAAGCATAGTGAGTCCCATACAGGATAAACCCAAGGAGAAAGACGCCGAGACACATAGTAATCAGATTGGCAAAAATTAAAGACAAAGAAATTTTATTGAAAGCAGCAAGGGAAAATTGACAAATAACATACAAGGGAACTCCCATAAGGTTAACTGCTGATTTCTCAGCAGAAACTCTACAAGCCAGAAGTGAGTGGCATGATCTACTTAAAGTGATGAAAGGGAAGAACCTACAACCAAGATTACTCTACCTGGCAAGGATCTCATTCAGATTCAATGGAGAAATCAAAAGCTTTACAGACAAGCAAAAGCTAAGAGATTTCAGCACCACCAAACCAGCTCTACAACAAATGCTAAAGGAACTTCTCTTAAGTGGGAAACACAAGAGAATCTGGGACAACATTAAACGCAACAACATTTGCATTATAGGGGTCCCAGAAGGAGGAGAGAGAGAGAAAGGACCTGAGAGAATATTTGAAGAGATTATAGTCGAAAACTTCCCTAACATGGGAAAGGAAATAGCCAACTAAGTCCAGGAAGCATAGTGAGTCCCATACAGGATAAACCCAAGGAGAAAGACGCCGAGACACATAGTAATCAGATTGGCAAAAATTAAAGACAAAGAAATTTTATTGAAAGCAGCAAGGGAAAATTGACAAATAACATACAAGGGAACTCCCATAAGGTTAACTGCTGATTTCTCAGCAGAAACTCTACAAGCCAGAAGTGAGTGGCATGATCTACTTAAAGTGATGAAAGGGAAGAACCTACAACCAAGATTACTCTACCTGGCAAGGATCTCATTCAGATTCAATGGAGAAATCAAAAGCTTTACAGACAAGCAAAAGCTAAGAGATTTCAGCACCACCAAACCAGCTCTACAACAAATGCTAAAGGAACTTCTCTTAAGTGGGAAACACAAGAGATGAAAAGGACCTACAAAAACAAACCCAAAACAATTAAGAAAATGGTAATAGGAGCATACATATCAATAATTACCTTAAATATGAATGGATTAAATGCTCCAACCAAAAGACACAGGCTCACTGAATGGACACAAAAGACCCATATATATGCTGTATACAAGAGACCCACTTCAGACCTAGGGACACATACAGACTGAAAGTGAGGGGATGGAAAAAGATATTCCATGCAAATGGCAATCAAAAGAAAGCTGGAGTAGCAATACTCATATCAGATAAAATACACTTTAAAATAAAGAACAGGGCTTCCCTGGTGGCCCAGTGGTTGAGAGTCCACCTGCCAACACAGAGGACATGGGTTCGTACCCCAGTCTGGGAAGATCCCACATGCCGTGGAGTGGCTAGGCCCGTGAGCCATGGCCACTGAGCCTGCATGTCTGGAGCCTGTGCTCTGTAATGGGAGAGGCCACAACAGTGAGAGGCCCGCGTACCACAAACAAAAAAAGAACGTTACAAGAGACAAGGAAGGACACTATGTAATGATCAAGGGATCAATCCAAGAAGATATAACAATTATAAATATATATGCACCCAAACTAGGAGCACCTCAATATATAAGGCAACTGCTAACAGCTATAAAAGAGGAAGTCAACAGCAACAATAGTGGGGCACTTTAACACCTCACTTACACTAATGGACAGATCATCCAAACAGAAAATTAATAAGGAAATACAAGCTTTAAAGGCCACAATAGACCAGATAGATTTAATTGATATTTATAGGACATTCCATCCAAAAACAGCAGATTACACTTTATTCTCAAGAGTGCATGGAACATTCTACAGGATAGATCATATCTTGGGGCACAAATCAAGCCTCAGTAAATTTAGGAAATGGAAATCATATCAAGCAACTTTTCTGACCACAGCGCTATGAGAATGGAAATCAATTATAGGGAAAAAAAACTCATAAAACCCACAAAGACATGGAAGCTAAACAATACATTACTAAATAACTGAGAGATCACTGAAGAAATCAAACAGGAAATTAAAAAATACCTAGAGACAAATGACAATGAAAACACGACAATCTAAAACCTATGGGATTCAGCAAAAGCAGTTTTAAGAGGGAAGTTTATAGCAGTACAATCCTACATCAAGAAACAACAAACATCTCAAGTTAACAACCTAACCTTACACCTAAAGGAACTAGAGAAAGAAGAACAAACAAAACCCAAAGTTAGTAGAAGGAAAGAAATCATAAAGATTAGAGCAGAAATAAATGAAATAGAAACAAAGGAAACAACTGCAAAGATCAATAAAACTAAAATCTGGTTCTTTGAGAAGATAAACAAAATTGATAAACCATTAGCCAGACTCATCAAGAAAAAGAGGGACGGGGCGTCCCTGGTGGCGCAGTGGTTGAGAGTCCGCCTGCCGATGCAGGGGACACGGGTTCGTGCCCCGGTCTGGGAGGATCCCACATGCCGCAGAACGGCTGGGCCCATGAGCCATGGCCGCTGAGCTTGAGCGTCCGGTGCTTGTGCTCTGCAATAGGAGAGGCCACAACAGTGAGAGGCCCGTGTACCACAGAAAAAAAAAAAAAGAGGGAGAGGACTCAATAAATTTGGAAAAGGAAAAGGTGTAGTTACAACAGACACCACAGAAATACAAAGCATCCTTAGAGACCACTACAAGCAACTCTATGCCAATAAAATGGACAACCTGGAAGAACTGGACAAATTTTTAGAAAGGTATAACCTTCCAAGACTGAACCAGGAAGAAATAGAAAATATGAACAGACCAGTCACAAGTAATGAAATTGAAACTGTGATTTAAAATCTTCCAACAAACAAAAGTTCAGGACCAGATGGCTTCACAGGTGAATTCCATCAAACATTTAGAGAAGAGCTAACACCCATCCTTCTCAAACTCTTCCAAAAAATTGCAGAGGAAGGAACACTCCCAAACTCATTCTATAAGGCCACTATCACCCTGATACTAAAACCAGACAAAGATACTACAACAAAAGAATGTCAGACCAACATCACTGATGAATACAGATGCCAAAATCCTCAACAAAATACTAGTAAACAGAATCCAACAACACGTTAAAAGGATCATACACCATGATCATGTGGGATTTATCCCAGTGATGCAAGGATTCTTCAATATACACAAATCAATCAATGTGATACACCATATCGACAATTTGAAGAAGAAAAACCATATGATCATCTCAATAGATGCAGAAAAAGCTTTTGACAAAATTCAACACCCATTTATGATAAAAACTCTCCAGAAAGTGGGCATAGAGGGAACCTACCTCAAAATAAAAATGTATATATATATATATATATATACACGCACTTAAATATTCATAGCAGCACTATTTACAATAGCCAAGACATGGAAACAATGTAAGTGTCCATTGATAGATGAATGGATAAGAAGATTTGGTATTTATACACAATGGAATATTATTCAGCCATAAAAAAGAATGAAATAATGCCATGTGCAGCAAGATGGATGGACATAGAGATTATCATACTAAGTGAAGTAAGTCAGACAGAGAAAGAGAAATATCATATGCTAATGCTTATATGTGAAATCTAAAAATAAGATACACTGAACTTATACACAAAACAGAAATAGACTCACAGATATATAAAACCAACTTATGATTACCAAATGGAAATATATACATATATTTTAGTCACTTTGCTGTACACCTGAAACTAACATAAAATTGTAAATCAACTATATTTCAATAAAAATTTTAAAAAAGGAAATTTACTTAATGTCTCTGAATTGTACTCATAAGAATGTTTGAAATGGTAGATTTTATATTATGTATATTTTCCCACAATAAAAATGTATGGATTAAAAGGATGAATAAATGCATTAATTGAGAAAAAAAAGAGTCTATGTTGTTTGTAATGGAGAAATCTTTTAAGGAAATGACATGATCATGAATAAACATGGAAATTAGAAAAAAAGTAAAGTATTAGGTATGATTATTTAGCATGAACTAAATAATGTTAAATTGTGCATATTTTCACTTAAAAGATTAGAAATTAAGTAACACTTAAAGTATTTAATTACCATTAATATATTTTATTCCCTCTAAAGTTTATTGCCAAATAAAACAATTAATTGATTCATTTTATCAGTCCATCTCTTGTGAATTTGATTACCATGAGGCATGACAGTATGCTATTAAAAAATCATATCTTGACTCATTAAGACATAAAGAATCCCATAAGAAACTAAAACTTCTCATTTTACATTTCTCTTCTATACATTTTGATTGTAACAGAAGACAGAACTTGAATCTTGAGAGGTAAATTTGTAACAGATAAAAGAAAGGACATTTATTCACTGGGCTGCACTTTTAGGAAAATCATTAGTCTCAAGTGGTAAAGGATTCAGTAAAGGACTAGACAGATTTTTGAAGGATGACTTCAACAAAGATACTCAAGAAACATCTTTAAAGCATTTTAATGGTCAGCCTCTTTGTGAATAATGAAGTCATAGAAAATACAGAGAATGCTCAGTAAGAATTCTAAAGAAAGATTTATAATTGTAGAAATCGAGCACAAGTTCAAAGTCACTATAATGACTAAACTAAATGTAATGGATTATTAAAATGTATTTAGTTCTAGGCTGCTTAATATAAATTATTCACAGCCCTTAAAAGAGAAATGTAGCGTATTATTTTATCTATGATAATAATAATGTTTCCACCTACTAGGGAAGGTTCATTTGCATTCCATAGCAATTCACTAGGGTCTGCGTTTTCTGGATCGTATATCCATATGATAACCTACGAAATAAAATGTGGTTGCATTTCTTGACACTTTGGACAAATTTTTAGTTGTGGCAAAACATAACCAAAAAATGTTTTTATTTGTTTTTGAAATTTCGTATATCTCAGTTTAAAATATCAAAAGTAATACATGCTGTTTTTAACAAGAGAAACTGTCCAAAGAATTAATAACATCCTCTACACTCCTGAGGTAACTAATGTTAAAACTTTGTACGAATGCTTATATGTCTTTTTCTACACCCACAGACACAGCAGCCTCCCCACACACTCATACACTTTTTACAAAAATGAGAGTACACTATTCATGTTACTTATAATGTGCTTTTGTCACTTAATACACCATACCCATTTCAATAGATGTAGAGCTAATTTTTTTATTGTTTTCTTCTTGAATAGACAATTTATTATAAAAATAAATTATATTAAAAATACAGTGAAAATTGCCCCTCCCACCCTGTACTTCATCACTCAGTTCCCACAAGTCTACTACACCCTGCAAGTAACTACTATTGGTAAGTTTTTTTGTATTTCTATAAAATTCTTGTGCATAACCAGTGTTATTTTTCTCCTTTTTATATAAATACTAGTGTGCTAAATGCACTTTTGAACATTATATTCTTCACTTAAAGTTATGTCTTAGAGAACTTTAAATATTCTCATTAATCTTTCATATTATTTTACATATTATTACAAATTATGGAGGAACCATAATTTAACAAGTAACCTGTTAATAAATATTTGTTTTTATCCTTTGCCATTACAATCAAAGTTATAATGAGCAACTCTGAACATATATTATTTTCTACTTTTGAGTATTCCTAAAAGTGGAATTGTTGAGTCATAGAGTATATGCATTTGTAATTTTTGTAGATACTGCTAAATTGTTCTCTATAGCAGTTGCAACAATATACCTTCTCACCAGCAATGTATGAGATCTCTTCTTTTTTCATAGCCTTCCCAACATGATGTGTTGTCATACATTTGGATATTGTCAGTCGATGGATGAAAAATGGTACGTTGATGCAGTTTTAATCTGCATTTCCTTTATCATGATAAAGTTTGAGCATCTTTCCATATATTCAAGTTCTATTTCTATTTCCCGTCTGGTGAACTATTTGTTCATTTCCTTTGCTCATTTTCTATCTGGCTTTTAGTCTTTTATTTATTAATTTGTAGAAGTTTTTAACATAAAGAATGTTCTATATGTTCTATATCTTGATCTGTGTGGTGGTAACATAGACATATATATGTACATATGAAAACTTTATTACTTTTATAATTATATGGCATTCCTCTTTATCTTATTAAATCTGTTTGCCTTAGATTCTATATTGTCCCTATATATGGCTGCCCTTCCTGCCTCCCTCCCTCCCTCCCTTCCTCCCTTTTATATTCCCTTTACCTATATTAATCTTCTCTCAACCTATGTAATTTGAGTTAACAACTAGTATTTACTTTTTGTTATTTTTTTCCATGCTATGCATTTGCAGAGACAAACACAAATACATGCGTACATATATTTTTTAAAAGAGGCATCTTAAGACGTTCTTTTTTAAAAACAAAATTGGATCACATTATACACACTTCCCACATTCTCCCTTTTTTTCACTCAAGTATACATCATTGAAATTCCCAGTCAACACTTATAATGCCTGAACGATATTCTATGATGTGCTTATACTGTAATTTACAGATCAATATCTCTAATAATGGAGATTTACTGTGGCTCCAGTTTTGTTTTGTTTTGTTTTGCTTTACCACTATTACAATGCTGCAAAATATAGATCTTTTTCCATACAGCCGTATATACTAGAAGTTTTATTTCTGTGGAGTAGATTCCCAGGAGTGGGATTATTGATCCAAATGGTATATATATTTTTAATTTTAATAGATGTTTCCATATTGCTATCCAAAAATGTGAATAAGGCTCTAACTCACACTTTCCACCAGCAATGTTTGAGTGTACCCTTTTGCCCAGATCCCCTCTAGCAATAGTTATTTTCCCTTGCTCAAGTTTTATTAGTGTGATGAGTGTGACACTTCATTGTTAATTTGAATTTTCTTGAGATGAAGTGAAATTCAGCATATTTTCATGTTTGTTAGATTTGCTTTTGTGTACATAGCTTCTTTACATTCTTCTATTGGCACTTACCATATTCTTATCATTTGTAAGAGCTCTTTGTTTTGTTTGGACTTTAGGTATACAGACACATTATTAGAATAATCACGATCCTCAGTCCATGACACACTATCGTTATTGGCATGACCCTCTTTTATGCAATTATTTAAATTGTAAATTAGTAAAATGAAAACTAAGAACCCACCATCCAACTCGAGACCTAGAATCTTACAAATATCTTTCATTTACTTATACATTCCTCCCTTTTCAGGTTCCCTGTTTCTGCCCAGAGGTACTCACCTTCCTGAATTCTGTGTTGGTTTTTCATTAATATAATGATAGTTTTTTGAACTTGATCAGCCCACACATAACCCCCTAGGGCCTGCTTACTTTTTCCTTTCAAGATTATGTAACTAGGATTTATTCATGTTACTGCTCACAACTGAGCTCATTCGTTTTCATTACTATTTAAAATTCCATTATGTGAAAATACCACAATTTTTCAATTTTTATGTTAATGGGCATTTGGATTCCTTCTGTTTGGGATGGATGAATTTTATGAGCAATTCTACTATGAGCATTTTTTTCCTCTTTTTTTGTTGGAGTATAGTTGCTTTACACTGCTGTGTCAGTTTCTGCTGTATAGCAAAGTGAATCAGCTATATATATACATATATATATATATATATATATAT
>NW_020172144.1:1530769-1592846 GCF_003031525.2 Neophocaena asiaeorientalis asiaeorientalis
ATATATATATATATATATATATATATATATATATATCCCCTCTTTTTTGGACTTCCTTCCCATTTAGGTCACCACAGAACACCAAGTAGAGTTCCCTGTGCTATACAGTAGGTTCTCATTAGTTACCTATTTTATACATAGTAGTGTATATATGTCAATCCCAAACTCCCAATTCATCCCACCACCCAGCATTTTTGAAAATGTCTCTTGAGGCATGAGTGCAAGAGTTTCTCTTGAGTATATACTTAGGAGTAGAATTGCTAAGTATATACTTAGAGTATATACTTATACTCTTGAGTATAAGTTGTCGAATATGTGTAAGATAATGTAGAATCATTTCTCAAAATTTACAGCCCTCCATCTCTTTTCAACACTAGGGATATTAGCTGTGTACTCTCATCTATGTTGTAAAATTTCTTCATAACTATTTGTTGTCTAAGTTGACTTTGTTTATGGCACTTCTGTGATAAAGTTTTTAATTTTAACATTTTCAGTTATGACTACTCTTTATTCATAGATTCTGGTTTCCAATCTTGAATAAGATTTCCCTTGATTCCATATAGTACAGCTTCAAGATTCTCCTGCCAACCATCCAGGGTTTTCTGTTTTACATTTGTCTTATATGCCAAGGGAACTTTTTTTTTTTTGTATGTGGTGTAAGCAAGGATTCTACTTTTGTTTTCTCCCAAGAAGACATCTTATTTTACTATATTATTCCATATAAACTTTAAGATATTTTTTCAATCAAAAATTGGACTCTGGTGTCCAGTTAGAAACTTTAAAAAACATCTTTTTTAAGCCATTAGACAAAATTTCAGTGTGGTTCTTGATACAGGTTCTGTGTCTTCTTATATTTATTCTTAAGTATTTTATAGTCTGTATTGCTATCATGAATTTATAATATTGTACACTTCTTTTTCTTAATTTATTACTTACACTATTATGTTCAATACAATATTAAATAATAATGGTGATTATGAGCATATTTGTTCAGTTCCTGATTTTAATTGAATTAGAAATATCTCATAATTTATAACAATTACTGTTAGTTATTTGGGAAGTAAATTTTTTTATTAGAATGAAGCAGTTTCCTTCTAAACTTGTTTTGCTTAGTGTTTTTATTAGAAATGGTTGTTGAATATTTAATTTTTTTTTTACATCTTTATTGGACTATAATTGCTTTACAATGTTGTGTTAGTTTGCACTGTATAACAAAGTAAATCAGCTATATGTATACATATATCCCCATATCCCCTCCCTCTTGAGCCTCCCTCCCACCCTCCCTATCCCATCCCTCTAGGTGGTCACAAAGCATGGAGCTGATTTGCCTGTGCTATTCAGCTGCTTCCCATTAGCTATCTATTTTATATTTGGTAGTGTATATATGTCCATGCTACTCACTTTGTCCCAGCTTCCCCAACACCCCCTCCACTTGTCATCAAGTCCATTCTCTACGTCTACATCTTTATTCCTGTCCTGCCCCTAGGCTCATCAGAACCGTTATTTTTTCTTTTACATTCCATATATATGTGTTAGCATATGGTATTTGTTGTACTCTTTCTGACTTACTTCACTCTGGATGACAGGCTCTAGGTCCATCCACATCCCTACAAATAACTCAATTTAATTTCTTTTTATGGCTGAGTAATATTCCATTGCATATATGTGCCACATCTTCTTTATCCATTCAACTGTCGATGGACACTTAGGTTGCTTCCATGTCCTGGCTATTGTAAATAGTGCGGCAGTAAACATTATGGTACATGTCTCTTTTTGAATGATGGTTTTCTCAGGGTATATGCCCAGTAGTGGGATTGCTGGGTCGTATGGTAGTTCTATTTTTAGTTTTTTAAGGAACCTCCATACTGTTCTCTATAGTGGCTGTATCAATTTACATTCCCACCAACAGTGCAAGAGGGTTCCCTTTTCTCCACACCCTCTCCAGCAGTTTTTGTTTGTAGATTTTTTGATGATAGCCATTCTGACCCATGTGACGTGATACCTTATTGTGGTTTTGTTTTGTTTTGTTTTGTTTTGTTTAGCGGTACGCGGGCCTCTCAGTGTTGTGGTCTCTCCCATTGCAAAGCACAGGCTCCGGACGCGCAGGCTCAGTGGCCATGGCTCATGGGCCCAGCCGCTCCGCGGCATGTGGGATCCTCCCAGACCAGGGCACGAACCCGTGTCCCCGGCATTGGCAGGTGGACTCTCAACCACTGCGCCACGAGGGAAGCCCCTCATTGTGGTTTTGACTTGCATTTCTCTAATGATTTATCATGTTGAGCATCCTTTCATGTGTTTGTTGACAATCTGTATATCTTATTTGGAGAAATGTCTATTTAGGTCTTCCACCCATTTTTAGATTGAGTTTTTTTTTTATTTGATATTGAGCTGCTTGTATATTTGGAGATTAATTCTTTTGTCACTTGTTTCATTTGCAAATATTTTCTCCCATTCTGAGGGTTGTCTCTTTGTATTGTTTATGGCTTCCTTTGCTGTGCAAAAGCTTTGAAGTTTCATTAGGTCCCATTTGTTTATTTTTGCTTTTATTTCCATTACTCTAGGAGGTGGGTCAAAAGGATCTTGCTGTGATTTATTTCATAGAGTGCTGCCTATGTTTTCCTCCACGAGTTTTATAGTGTCTGGCCTTACTTTTACGTCTTTAATACATTTTGAGTTTATTTTTGTGTATCGTGTTAGGAAGTGTTCTAATTTCATTCTTTTACATGTAGCTGACCAGTTTTTGCAGCTCCACTTATTGAAGAGGTTTTCTTTTCTCCATTGTATATTCTTGCCTCATTTAACAAAGATAAAGTGACCATACATGCATGGGTTTATCTCTGGGTTTCTATCCTGTTCCATTGATCTATATTTCTGTTTTTGTGCCAGTACTATACTGTCTTGATTACTGTAGCTTTGTAGTATAGTCTGAAGTCAGGGAGCCTGATTCTTCCAGCTCCATTTTCTTTCTCAAAATTGCTTTGGCTGTTTGGGGTCTTTTGTGTTTCCATACAAATTGTGAAATTTTTTGTTCTTGTTCTGTGAAAAATGCCATTGGTAGTTTGATAGGGATTGCATTGAGTCTGTAGATTGCTTTGGGTAGTACAGTCATTTTCACAATGTTTATTCTTCCAATTCAAGAACATGGAATATCTCTCCATCTATTTGTATCATCTTTGATTTCTTTCATCAGTGTCTTATAGTTTTCTGCATACAGGTCTTTTGTCTTCTTAGGTAGGTTTATTCCTAGGTATTTTATTCTTTTTGTTGCAGTGGTAACTGGGATTGTTTCCTTAATTTCTCTTTCAGATTTTTTGTTGTTAGTGTATAGGAATGCAAGAGATTTTTGTACATTAATTTTGTATCCTGCTACTTTACCAGATTCATTGATTAGCTCTAGTAGTTTTCTGGTTGCATTTTTAGGATTTTCTATGTATACTATCATGTCATCTGCAAACAGTGACCATTTTACTTCTTCTTTTATGATTTGGATTCCTTTTATTTCTTATTCTTCTCTGACTGCCGTGACTAGAATTTCCAAAACTATGTTGAATAATAGTGGTGAGACTGGGCAACCTTGTCTGTTTCCTGATCTTAGAGGAAATGCTTTCAGTTTTTTACCACTGAGTATGATGCTTGCTGTGGGTTTGTCATATATAGCCTTTGTTATGTTGAGGTAGGTTCCCTCTATGCCCACTTTCAGGAGAGTTTTTATCATAAATGCATGTTGAATTCTGTTGAAAGCTTTTTCTATGTCTATTGATATTATCATTTGGTTTTTATCCTTCAATTTGTTAATATGGTGTATCACATTGACTTGCCTATATAGAAGAATCCTTGCATTCCTGGGATAAACCCCACTTGATCATGGTGTATGATCCTTTTAATGTGCTGCTGGATTCTGTTTTCTGGTATTTTGTTGAGGATTTATTCATCTATGTTCATTAGTGATATTAGCCAGTAGTTTTCTTTCTTTGTGACATCTTTGTCTGGTGTTGGTATCAGGGTGATGGTGGCCTCGTAGAACGAGTTTGCTAGTATTCTTCCCTCCACTATATTTTGGAAGAGTTTGAGAAGGATAGGTGTTAGCTCTTCTCTAAATGCTTGCTAGAATTCACCTGTGAAGCCATCTGGTCCTGGGCTCTTCTTTGTTGGAAGTTTTTTAAGCACAGCTCAGTTTCAGTGCTAGTGATTGGTCTGTTCATATTTTCTATTTCTTCCTGGTTCAGTCTTGGAAGGCTGTAGTTTTCTAAGAATTTGTCCATTTCTTCCAGGTTGTCCATTTTGTTGGCATAGAGTTGCTTGTAGTAGTGTCTCATGATCCTTTGTATTTCTGCAGTGTCAGTTGTTACTTCTCCTTTTTCATTTCTAATTCTGTTGATTTGAATCTTCTCCCTTTTTTTCTTGATGAGTCTAGCTAATGGTTTATCAATTTTGGTTATCTTCTCAAAAAACCAACTTTTAGTTTTATTGATCTTTGCTATTATTTCTTCATCTCTTTTTCATTTATTTCTGATCTGATCTTTATGATTTCTTTCCTTCTGCTAACTTTGGGTTTTTTGTTGTTGGTCTTCTTTCTCTAATTGCTTTACGTGTAAGGTTAGGTTGTTTATTTGAGATTTCTCTTGTTTCTTGAGATAAGATTGCATTGCAATAAACTTCCCTCTTAGAACTGCTTTTGCTGCATCCCATAGATTTTGGGTCATCGTGTTTTCAGTGTCATTTGTTTCTAAGTATTTTTGGATTTCCTCTTTGATTTCTTCAGTGATCTCTTGGTTATTTAGTAGCATACTGTTTAGCCTCTATGTGTTTGTATATTTTACAGTTTTTTTCTGAAATTGATATCTAGTCTCATAGCCTTGTGGTCAGAAAAGATACTTGATATGATTTCAATTTTCTTTAATTTACCTAGGCGTGATTTGTGACTCAAGATATGATCTATCTTGGAGAATGTTCCATGTGCACTTGAGAAGTGTATTCTGTTGTTTTTGGATGGAATGTCCTATAAATATCAATTAAGCCCATCTGGTCTAATGTGCCATTTAAAGCTTGTGTTTCCTTATTTATTTTCTGTTTGGACGATCTGTCCACTGGTGTAAGTGGCGTGTTAAAGTCCCCTATTATTGTGGTACTGTCAATTTCCCCTTATGTGGCTGTTAGCATTTGCCTTATGTATTGAGGTGCACCTACGTTGGGTGCATAAATATTTACAATTGGTGTATCTTCCTCTTGGATTGATCCTTTGATCATTATGTAGTTTCCTTCATTGTCTATTGTAATAGTCTTTATTTTACAGTCTATTTTGTGTGATATGAGTTTTGTTACTCCAGCTTTCTTTTGATTTCCATTTGCATGCAATATCTTTTTCCATCCCCTCACTTTCAGTCTGTGTGTGTCCCTAGGTCTGAAGTGGGTCTCTTGTAGACAGCATATATATGGGTCTTGTTTTTGTATCCATTCAGCCAGTCTATGTCTTTTGCTTGGAGCATTTAATCCATTTACATTTAAGGTAGTTATCGATATGTATGTTCCTATTACTATTTTTTAAATTGTTTTGGGTTTGTTTTTGTAGGTCTGTTTCTTCTTGTGTTTCCTGCCTAGAGAAGTTTCTTTAGCATTTGTTGTAAAGCTGGTTTGGTGGTGAATTGTCTTAACTTTTGCTTGTCTGTAAAGCTTTTGATTTCTCCATTGAATCTGAATGAGATCCTTGCTGGCTAGAGTAATCTTGATTTCAGGTTTTTCCCTTTCATCATTTTAAATATGTCCTGCCACTCTCTCCTGGCTTGCAGAGTTTTTGCTGAAAGATCAGCTGTTAACCTTATGGGGATTCCCTTGTATGTTATTTGTTGCTTTTTCATTGCTGCTTTTTAATATTTTTCTTTGTATTTAATTTTGATCATTTGGTTAATAGGTGTCTTGGTTTATTTCTCCTTGGATTTATCCTGTATGGGACTCTGTTCGCTTCCTGGACTTGATTATTTCCTTTCCCATGGTAGGGAAGTTTTCAACTATAATCTCTTCAAATATTGTCTCAGTCCCTTTCTTTTTCTCTTCTTCTTCTGGGACCCCTATCATTTGAATGTTGGTGCGTTTAGTGTTGTCCCAGAGGACTCTGAGATTCTCTTTAATTCTTTTCATTGTTTTTTCTTTATTCTGCTCCTCAGTAGTCATTTCCACCATTTTGTCTTCCAGCTCACTTATCCATTCTTCTCCCTCAGTTATTCTGGTATGGCTTCCTTGAATAGTATTTTTAAGTTCATTATTGTGTTGTTCATCATTGTTTGCTCTGTAGTTATTCTAGGTCCTTGTTAAACGTTTCTTGTATTTTCTCCATTCTATTTCTGAGATTTTGGATCATCTTTTCTATCATTACTCTGAATTCTTTTTCAGGTAGACTGCCTATTTCTTCTTCATTCGTTTGGTCTGGTGGGTTTTTACCTTGCTCCTTCATCTGCTGCATATTTCTCTGTATTCTCATTTTGTTTAACTTACTGTGTTTGGGGTCTCCTTTTCGCAGGCTGCATGTTCATAGTTCATCGATGCTTTTCCATTTTTTCATTTTTATGTTCTGCATTCTGCATGATTCCCATTCCAAATCACTAATTCTGCAATTTTCTCAACTGTATGTAGTCTTCTATTTAACCTGAATTTTTGTTTTTAGATGCCTATTTTTTCATCTTAAGACATTTATACAGGATATTTTCAATGTTGTACAATTATGCACAATCCTCATTCTTGTTTTCTTTGTTTTTATCCCTTCTTTTACCTTTGTGACCGTTTAAAATATGGATTTAATCATCTTTCAGATAGTTCTCATCTTTAGTTTTGAAAAGTATGAACTTTCTCCATATGTGTGAGAAAGTTTATGTGTGTGTCTATTCCAAGCAGTTTTGTCTTTTTTTGTGGTCTATAGCTTTTATTTTGAGATTATTTTCAGAGGGTTTATTTTCTATGAGAGTCCTATACACCCTTGGTTATGAAATGGATTTTATAATCACCTCTGCCTGTGCCCTATGTGTTTCACTGCTTGTATTTTTGTGTTTACCACTTGGCTCTAGATTCCCCAACCTCTTGAGAGGTGTTTAACTTGGGCATCCACCTGAAACTCTGTGAAGGTAACTCCTTGTCCATTTACGGCCCCCAAAAGGATGTATCATTTATTTGAAACTACTCTAAGACAGTGAGTGAAGCCTTACTAGTTCTCATTTTACAGACCTTTCATAAATCCTAGCTTCATGTAGGGAGGTTAGTTTCAGCTCCTCCCTCTCCCATAGGTTGGAGGCTTCAGTTTCTATTCCCACACACATGTTAAAACATCACCCTTTGTCTACTAGGGCTTATATTCTGTCTAATAACCTTACTTCAGAATTCACTCTTCTCTAACTCTGGATTTTAGTTCTTTAGTTACTTCTGACAACTAGTAAACTCCTTTACTTGCTTTTAAATTCTATACACATGCGTACCAATATTAATGTAAAAGTCTACATTAATTTATACATACGTATTTTGTAAAGGCATTTCTGTATGTTTTGAGTGAGATGGAGGCTATTCTGCATTATTTGGGCCTGTAATAGGTATTCTACTTTTAGAAGTTTCTCTCTATTTTCTGTCTTAAAATTCCTTATCCATGGATAATACTCTTTCTTCCTTTTTTTCACTGTTATAGTTATAGACTTAATAAATAATCCTATAATGTCAACTGGGACTGGGATAGGGATACATATGAACACATGAGCTCATTCAGCCATCTTGATCCAATATAGCAAGTTTATTTCTTCTTCTTATTTTTCTGCCTCTTCTTTCCACTAAATCACTATGTTGAGAAATTGAAAATATTTATAGAGCTTAAGTTTCCAAATATTACCACCTTATTTCAATTTTCAAATTTTTGAATATATCTCTCTGTCATACTTCTAATCAGCCTTCAATCCACATGTCAAAACTTTTGGATCTCAAAACCCCTTCATAGGCTTAAAAATTATTGAGAATCCCACAGAGCTGTTGTTTTATGTGGGTTAGCTCTATCAATATTTATTACCATATAACAAATTAAAATTGACAATATTTAAAGATATTTATTAATTTATTTTAAAATTTATGATAGACCTATTACATATTAATATTAAATAACATATTTCTATGAAAAATAATTATTTTCCAAGATAAAAAATAGTAAGAAGATTGGGTTTTTACATTTTACATTGTAAAATCTCTTTAATATCTGCCTTAATAGAGGAGAGCTGGCTTATCATCTGTGCTCATACATTCAAGCTGTTGGTATACGTTATTTTGATGGAAGTATATGGGGGGAAATCTATCCTCACACAGATATGTAGCTAGAAAAGCATAGACCTCGTGGACCTTCTAAAAAGGTCTGTGAAGACCTAGGGGATCTTAGTCTATAACTTGAGTAACCACTGCTCTAAGCTAATTTTATTGAAAATTAGTTTAGAAAATTCCTCTTCTAGTAAATATGGAAGATAAGATGGAAATAATATAGTATAATATATGAGAGATATACAGAAACTTTAAAAAGATTTACCTCGGTTAAATTGTTAGTGAAATTTCTGTTGGGAAAAAGAGAAATCATATTTTAGTAAACAGCATGTTAAATATTAGTTTGAATATTCTACTTTCAACATACATGTTTATAAATCTTTGAGTATTCTCTTTATATTCCATCACAGATATATAAATGATTAAATGCTAAATGTTAAAAAAACTCAGGTCAATAATTAAATATAATTATTGATCCTCATGTGTTGTCAACAAAAGGCTGAGGGGCATGAATCTATATATTTTCTTAATAATACTGTAAGCTCACATAGCCAAAGTTGCATGATTAATCTTCTTTAAAAATTTGACATGATCAATGCACATTAAAAAGTCTATAGAGTTTAGGGACTTCCCTGATGGTCTGGACTCCATGCTTCCAATGCAGGGGATGCAGGTTCAATCCCTGGTCAGGGAACTAAAATCCTGCATGCCACACAGCATGGTCTCCCCAAAAAAGAATTCTACAGAGTTTACATGTTTTAATTTATGTCAAAACCAAATTTATCAATTAGCACCGCAAATGCTTCATTTATCAGCCTTCCAGTGTAAATTTTCTGAAAGGAGCAACATTCACTTGTATGTTTAGTTATATGTTTTTTAGAAAGTAATTATTGTCACTTTAAAGATATCTATATTTTTAAAATCATATAATCTCTAAAAGTCAATGACTCAGGACTGTGTTTTCATTTGTGCATAGTGCTTAATACATTATTAGGTACAAAACAAAATGAAGATGTTTGGGGAATCAGTAAATGTGCATGCAGTGAGTTTCTGAGACCGCATAATGAAAATACTATTTTGTATGTTCAATCTGTTATATGAGAAAGCCACTGAAAAAACGTACTATAAATCCTGACAGGCAAATGTGCCCAAAGTTCAGAAAGTATGAAGTTTATAAAAAAAAAATCCCCTGCCAGTACACAGGCACCTAAAACTAACCCCTGCAGCTGAGCATGTGCACAGTACTGGCTTGGGCCACCAGGGCTGCCTGCTTTGGTCCCTAGCTACTGGACCTGGAAGCACTGCTGAGGACTATCATAGCCCTTGCAGTCACCCTGGTCACCCTGCAGCATTTGGTAAACACAATGCAATTCTTGATGTTTTGGACCCCAGTGGCCTGAGCTGATGAAACATGCCCCACTGGATCCAGAACCACCACTTGCCCCTGCACATGGCCCCCCACACCACTAGACCTGCAGTCACAGCATGCTCCAGCATGCACAACCACAGGTGAAGGTCTTTTCTTAATGAAGTCAGTCTGTGACAACTGGAAGTGGTGACTTCAAATGTGCAGACACCTACACAGGCTACAGGGACCATGAAGAATCAGGGAAACATGACACCACTTAAGGAATATAGCAAACTCCAGCAATTACCCCTAAGGAAATGGATATATATACACAAATAGCCTGATAAAGAATTCAAAATAGGGTTCTAAAGATGCTCAGAGAGCTATGAGAGAACAAAGACAAGCAATTTAATGAAATTAGAAAAACAATACTAGAACAAAATGAGAAGTTCAACAAAGAGGTAGAAAACATAAGGAAGAAACAAATTGTGGCCCTGAGGAATACAATGACTGCAGTGAAGAATTTATAAGAGAGCTTCAACAGCAGACTGGAACAAGCAGAAGAAATAGTCAGTGAACTCAAAGACAGATCTTTTGAAATTATCTAGTCAGAAGAGCAAAAAGAATAAAAAGGAATGACAAAAGCCTATGAGATTTATAGGACATCATTAAGAGAAACAATCTATGCATCATTGGAGTCCCACAAGGAAAAGACAGGGAGAAAGAGGCAGAGGCTTATCAAAAATGTGTAATAGCTGAGAGTTTCCCAAACCTGGGGAGAGATTTGACATCAAAGTTCATGAAGCTAACAGGTCATCCCAAGATTTCAATCTCAAATGATCTTTTCCAAGACCATTAAGATGGAACTCTATAAAATTAAAGACAAAAAAGAAAATTTTAAAAGCAGCAAGAGAAAAAAGTTCTCTCAAAAAGGGAAACCCCATAAGGTTAACAGTGGATTTCTAGGAAAAACTTCGCAGGCCAGGGGAGAGCAGGCCAGGGGAGATATATTCAAAGTGCTGCAAGGAAAAAAAAAAACTCTGTCAAGAACACTTTACCCAGGTAATTTGTCCTTCAAAATGAATGCAAGATAAAGCTTTTCCCAAACAAACAAAAGCTGAGGAAGTTCATCATCACAAGATCTGTCTCACAAGAAATGCTGAAAAGTTATTAAAGCCAAAATGAAAGGCCTTTAATTAGTAAAATGAAAACATATGAAAATATCCAACACACCAGTGAAGGCAAGTATATAGTCAGACTAAGAATATGTTAATATTTTAATAAGGTGATGTGTTAACCACTTACCTCTAGCATAAATGTTAAAGGGCAAAATGTATTAAAACAGTTATGGCAACAATAATTTGTTAGTAGAAACAGAATATAAAGAGATGTAAATTGTGACATCAAAAACATAAAATATGGAGGGATAGTAAAAGGGTAGAGGTTTTGTATGCAATAGAAGATAAGTAGTTATTAGCTTGAAATAATCTGTTATAGATTTCGGAGAGGGATCAAGATAACAGAGTACGAGGATGTGGAGCTCACCTTCCTTCACAAACACATCAAAAAATACATCTACATGTGGAACAAGTCTCACAGAAAACTAACTGAAAACTGGCGGAAGATCTCCTAACAACCAAAACTGCAAGAAAGATCTCCACATAACTGGGTAGGACAGAAAAAAAACAGCACATCAGGTCAGGACCGGTACCCATGGAAGGTATCTGTAAGGAAGAGAAGGTCCTCACTGGCTGTCCTAGGGAGCCCACTTACCTGCTGGGAAATCCACTGAGACAGACAGAAGGACTGGAGAAGCCTAGACTCTGCTCGCAAGGAGTGCACACATGCTGGCTTGCTAACAATCAAGGAGGAGAGACTTGCACTGGTGGCTGCTGCCTTGCTGCACTTCCCAGCCTGAAGGGGCAAACACCCTTGCCCTGCTCTCTGTACACCACTGCCTGGTGCAAACTCTAGCAAAGATTCATTCTACCTATGCAGAGACAGATGGGAAGCCTTGGGTATGATCTGGGCAGAACTGCAGAGATAACTGTCAGCGCACACATGGGAGCAGCAGATCAAACCTGGCAGATGTCAGTGGGCACACTGGGTGACGTCACAAGAATACAGAGTGGACAAGCACTGAATCTTGGGCAGACAGGCCCTGGAAGAGGACTCTAGCTAAGCAGAGACAACTGAAGAACATGGGGTATGACTAGGGGAGCCTCAGAGCCCATTATCAGCATGTGTACACAGTGGTGGTGAGTCCAGATGTAGCAGACACTGTCAATGTGCACACAGGGCTGCACCACAAGAACGTGGGGCTAGGCTCTAAATCTCGGGTGGACAGGCCCTGGACAGGAGTATAATGGCAAGGAGCCAGTCAGAGTGCCCTGGCTCCATCCACTCCACACCACAGCTTAGTGCCAAATCTGGCAGCCCTGCTCCCAGGCAGCAACACAGCCACCTCATTTAGAAAAGTAAAGATAAAAACCACATGATCATCTCAACAGACACAGAGAAAGCATTTGACAAAATTCAATATCCATTCAAGATAAAAACTCTCACCAAAGTGGGTATATGTAGAACATATCTCAATATAATAAAAGCCATTTATGACAAACCCACAGCCAACATAATGCTCAATGCTGAAAAGCTGAAACCCTTCCCACTAAAATCTGCAACAAGACAAGGATCCCCACATTCACCATTTCTCTTCAACATAGTATTGGATGTCCTACCCACAGCAATCAGAAAAGAGACATAAAAGATATCCAAATTGGAAGGGAAGAAGTAAAACTATCACTATCTGTAGATGACATGATACTCTATATAGAGAACCCTAAAGTCTCCACACAAAAATTATTAGAACTAATAAATGAATTCAGCAAGGTAGCCAGATAAAAGATTAATATATAGAAATTGTTGCATTTTTATACTAACAATGAAATATCAGAAAGAGAAAGTAAAAAAAACAATCCTATTGAAAAATCTCATTCAAAAAAATAGGAACAAACTTAACAAAGGAGGTGAAAAATCTATAAATTGAAAACTATAAAACACTGATAGGGCTTCCCTGGTGGTGCAGTGGTTGACAGTCCGCCTGCCAATGCAGGGGACACGGGTTCGTGCCCCGGTCAGGGAAGATCCCACATGCCGCAGAGCGGCTAGGTCCGTGAGCCATGGCCGCTGAGCCTGTGAGTCCAGAGCCTGTGCTCTGCAACAGGAGAGGCCACAACAGTGAGAGACCTGCGTACCGCAAAAAACAAAACAAAACAAAAAAAACACTGATAAAGTAAATTGAAGATAATTTAAAGAAATGGAAAGATAGCCCAGGCTCTTGGATGGGAAGAGTTACTATTGTTAAAATGGCCATACTACCCAAAGCAATCTACAGATTTAGTGCAATCCTTATCAAAATACCCATGACATTTTTTCACAGAACTAGAACAAATAATCCTAAAGCTTATATGGAACTACAAAAGACCCAGAATTGCCAAAGTAATCCTGAGGAAAAAGAACAAAGCTGGAGGCATAACCCTCAGACTTCAGACTATCCTACAAAGCTACATAATCAAAACATGTGGTATTGGCACAAAAACAGATGTGTAGATCAGTGGATCAGAACAGAGATCTCAGAAACAAACCCACACACCTATGGTCAAATAAACCTGTAACAAAGGAGGCAAGAATATATAATGGTGAAAAGGCAGTTTCTTCAACAAGTGGTATTGGGAAAGCTGGACAGCTACATGTAAATCAATGAAATTAGAACACTCCCTCACACCATACTAACAAAAAATACCTGAGAATGGTTTAAAGACCTAAATATAAAATAGTACATCATAAAACTCCTAGAAGAGAACATAGGCAGAACATTCTCTGACATAAATTGTACCAATGTTTTCTTAGATCAGTCCCCCAAGGCAAAAGAAATAAAAGCAAAAATAAACAAATGGGACCCAATTAAACTTAAAAGCTATTGCGCAGCAAAGGAAACCATCAACAAAATGAAAAGACAACCTATGGAAAGGGAGAAATATTTGCAAATGATGCAACTGAGAAAGGGTTAATATCCAAAATATACAAGTGGTTCATACAACTCAATATAATAAAAACAAACAACCCAATCAAAAGTTGGGCAAAAGACCTCTAAATAGACATTTCTCCAAAGAAGACATAGAGATGGCCAACAGGCACATAAAAGAGGCTGAATGCTGCTAATTATTAAGAGAAATGCAAATCAAAACCACAATGAAGTATCACCTTATGCTGGTCAGAATGGCTATCATCAAAAGCCTACAGTTAATAAATGCTGGAGAGGGTGTGGAGGAAAGGTAACCCTTCTAAATTGTTGGTGGGAATACAAATTGGTGCAGCCACTATGGAAAACAATATGGAAGTTCCTTGAAAAACCAAAAACAGAGCTACCATATGATCCAGCTATCCCACTCCTGGGTATATATCCAGAAAAGACTCTAATTTGATACATGCACCCCAATGTTCATAGCAGCACTATTTACAATAGCCAATACATGGAAGCAACCTAAATGTCCACCAACAGAGGAATGGATAAAGAAGATGTGGTACATATATACAATGGAATATCACTCAGCCATAAAATGAATGAATTATTGCCATTTGCAGCAATAATGGATGGACCTAGAGAATATTACACTTAGTGAAGTAAGTCAGAGAAAGACAAATATTATATTCCACTTATATGTGGAATCTATAAAACAATAAAGTGAATCTATATACAAAACAGAAACTAACTCACAGACATAGAAAATAAACTTATGGTTACCAAAGGGGAATGGGAAGCAGGTATAAATTAGGAGTATGGGATTAATGTATACAAACTACTATACATAAAATAAGATAAGCAACAAGGATTTACTGTATAGCACAGGGAACTATATTCAAAATCTACTAATAACCTATAATGGAAAATAATCTGAAAAAAATATATGTACATAAAATTAAATCATTTTGTTGTACACCTGAAACACAATATTGTGTATCAACTATATTTCAATAGAAAAAGAAAAGACAATCTGTTATATCTATAAGATGTTTCAACCACACACACACCAGTTATAGTAGATACATACAAGATGAATAGAAGGGAGTAAAAGAATACCACTATGGAAAATCATCAATTCACAAAAGAACAGCAAGAGAGGAAGAAAGGAACAAAGGGATACAAAAGAGCCAGAACGTAATTAATAAAGCAGCATTAACAAGTCCTTATCTTAAAAAAATTACTTTAAATGTAAGTGGATAAAATTCTCCAATCAAAAGGCATACAGTGGCTGCATGGATAAAAGAAAACAAGACCCAACTATATGCTGCCTATAAAAGACTCACCTCAGCTTCAAGGACATATACAGGCTCAAAGTGAAGGGATGGTAAAACATATTCCAGGTAAATGAAAACCAAAAAAAGAGCAGGGATAGCTATACTTATATCAGGAAAAATAGATTTTAAGTAAAAAAGTGTAACAAGAGACAAAGAAATTCAATATATAATAAAACCAATTATTCAAGAGGAAATAACAATTGTAAATATATATGCACCCAACATCAGAGCACCTAATATATTAAGCAAAAACTAACAGATCTAAAAGGAGAAATACACAACAATATAATAATAGTAGAGGATTCCATTTTCAACAATGGATAGATCATCTAGACAGAAAATCAATAAAGGAATGTTGTACTTGAACTATACTTTACACCAAATGGGCCTAAAGAACATTCCATCCAACAGCAGAATGCACAGTCTTCTCAAGCACACATGGAACATTCTTCAGGATAGATCAAATGTGAGGTAAAAACAAGTCTTAGCAAATTTTAAAAGATTGAAATCATACCAAGTGTCTTTTCTGATTTTTCTTCATCTTTTCATACCATGGTATTAAACTAGGTCAATAACAGAGGGAATACTAGAAAATTCACAAATATGTGTAAATTAAACAACACACTTCTGAACAACCAATGGGTCAAAGATGAAATAAAAAAGGAAAATCAAAAAATATCTTAAAACAATGAAAATAAAAACACAACATAACAAAACTTATGGGATGGAGCAATAAAAGTTCAAGTCAAGAAGGGATATTTATAGTGATAAATGCCTACACTCAGAGAAAAGAAAGACCTCAAATAAACAATATAACTTTATACCTGAAGAAAATAGAAAAAAAAAAAGAGAAAGAAACTAAATTCAAAGTTAGCAAAGGAGAAGAAATAACAGTGAAATAGAACAGAAATAAATGAGCCCCAAAAAAGAAAAAAGAATAAAACTAAGAATTTTTTAAAAAGATAAACAAAATTGGCAAAACTTTAGCTAGACTACCTATGAAAAAAGAAAGAAGACTCAAATTACTGAAATCAGAAATGAAAATGAGAAAATCACTACCAATTCTACAGAAATTATTTTTTAAATCATAAAAGACTACTATGAACAATTATAGGCCAAAATATTGGATGATCTAGTAGAAATGGATAAATTCCTAAAAATATATGACCTACCAAGAATAAATCATGAAGAAGCAGAGTATCAGACAAACCAATCATGAGTCAGGAGCTTGAATCAGTAAGCAAAAATCTCCCAACCAAGAAAAAGCCCAGTATTTGATGGCTTCATCAGTGAATTCTACCAAGCATTTAAAGAAGAATTGATACCAATTCTTTCCAAACTCTTCCAAAAAACTGAAGAGGAATGGGTATTTCAAAACTCTTTTTGCAAGTGCAACATTACTCCAATATCAAAACCAGATAAAGGCACTACAAGAAAAGAAAACTACAGGCCAACATCCCTGATGAATACAGATCCAAAAATTCTCAGTGACATACTAGCAAACCAAATTCAACAGCATATTAAAAGGATCATACACGATGATCAAGTGAGATTTGTCCCTGGAATGCAATATATGAAAATAAATCAATGTGATAACCACATTAATAGACTGAAAGATAAAAATCATTTGATCTTCTCAATACATGCAGAAAGAGCATTTGACAAAATACATTATCCTTGATTGATAAAAACCCTCAACAAATTGGATATAGAAGGAACATACTTCATCATAATAAAGGCAAGATATGACACACCACAGCTAACATCTACTCAGTCATGAAAGGTTGAAAGCTTTTCCTTTAAGGTCAGGAACAAGACAAGGGCACTCATTCTCACCATTTCTATTCAACATAATAACTGAAGTCCTAGAGAAAGCAATCAGGCAAGAAAAAGAAAAATAAACACCTGAATTGGAAAGAAAGAAGTAAAATTGTCTCTGTTGATGATATAATCTTGTATATAGAAAATCCTAGAGTCCACCCCAAAATTGTTAGAACTAATCAGTAAATTCAGGAAAATTGCAGCATACAAAATCAACATGCAGAAATCAGTTGCATTTCTATATACTAATGATAAACTATCTGAAAAAGAAATAAATCAACAATAGCAACACAAATAATAAAATACATAGGAATAAATTTAACCATGGAAGTGAAAGATCTATATTCCAAAAATTATAAGACATTGATGAAAGAAACTGAGGAACACTTAAATAAATGGAAAAATATCCCATGTTCATGGATTGGAAGAGTTAATATTGTTAAAATGTTCATACTACCCAAAACCTTATATAGAGTCAATGAAATTCGTATCAAATATCCAACGGAATTTTCACAGGAAAAGAAGAAACAATTCTGAAATACATATGGAACCCCAAAGACCCCAAGGAATCAAAGCAATCTTGAGAAAGAACAAAGCCAGAGGCATCACATTTCCTGATTTCAAAGTACAATACAAATCTATAGTAATCAAAACGGTATGGTACTGGCATTAAAATAGATACATGGAGCAATGGAACAGAATAAGGGCCCAGAATTAAACCCTCACAAATATGGGCAACTAATGTTTGACAAGGGCACCAAGAACAGGATATGGGCAAAGAATAATCTTGAAGAGATAGTGTTGGAAAAATTGGATATCCATATGCAAAACAATGAAACTGGACCCTTACCTTATACCACTCAAAAGATCAACTCAAGGACTTCCCTGGTAGCATAGTCGTTAAGAATCTGCCTGCCAATGCAGGGAACAAGGGTTCGAGCCCTTGTCTGGGAGGATCCCACAGTGCCGTGAAGCAACTAAGCCCATGCATCACAACTACTGAGCCTGCGCTCTAGAGCCCACAAGACACAACTACTGAAGCCCACACACCTAGAGCCCATGCTCCACAACAAGAGAAGCCACCGCAATGAGAAGCCCACACACCACAACAGAGTAGCCCCCACTCGCCACAACTAAAGAAAGCCCACACACAGCGACAAAGACCCAACACAGCCAAAAATAAATAAATTTTTAAAAAATTAACTCAAAATGGACTGAGAACTTAAATATTATACCGAAACTGTGAAACTCCTAGAAGAAAACATAGGGAAGAATCTCTTTGATATCAGGCTTAGTAATGAGTTTTTGGATATGACATCAAAAGCACAAGCAACAAAAGTAAAAATCAAGAAGTGAGAATACATTAAACTAAAATGTTTCTGCACAGCAAAGGAAGCAGATGAATAAGTTCTGGGGATCTAATGTACAGCATGGTGACTATAATTAACAATAATGTATAATAAAAAGAAAGACAGAGAAGATACTGGTATTAGGTTAGTGAAGGAATGAGAGAGTTTTAAGAAGAAATAAGTGATACCCAGCATTAAATGTGGTACCGAAATCAAACAGTAAAAGGACTAAAAAAATCACATTAAACTTTCAGTAACATTGCCAAAGCAGTTTAAGTGGATAGACAGATAGCAGTCAGAGAGTACTGGGATAGACTGATGAAGCAGAACATTGTTACAGTGAATTTGAAAAAGATGATAATTTGAGCATGACCCCTTGGATTCTTCTCCCTTCCTTTTCTGTATTCTAACCCTAGGGGAGAGAGAATAAAGCAAGAGAGTCTAGATGCTAATACAGTACCTGATCCATGAATTCTCTTCCCTCGGGTCAGAATTCTGCTTTGTGGGCAAAGTCAATAGGTTAGGAAAGCCCAGGGAAGAGAGGCAATGCTCAGCAGGGCCTTGTACTTGAGGTTTAATGCTTTGCAGTCTCTGTCTTGAAATTCTTAATAAATGTATCTTTGAACTTGTGGTTTGTATGTGAAGTATGATAGGAAAATGAAGCATGCACTTGGAGGTTTGGCTCATGCAGTACTGTCTCCTATTACTTATCTTCCCCATGGGACAGGCTCTTGGCCACCCACTCATTATGCCCTGGCACCTTGGGTCCTGCCTGGCTTTTCCTTCTCACTCCTTGTCCTGAAAACTAGTTCTGGGCTCAGGTATGAGGAGGGTCAGCATAGGGTATTTAAGTACTGTGACATCTTGAAGTAAGGCATGCCAGCAATTGTCCTCCCCGAACCCCAGCTAGCAAAATTATGGTGTGGCTGGTGGCGGTCTCATCTAGGCAGGGATGAGCTTCTTACCCACCCCCAATCCAGGTACCAAGGGTGTCACAGTGCAGAGGTTGCAATATCCTTGGGGGTTGCCTATCAGCTATGGGTTGAGGTGGTAGGTCCACTGTAAGGGAAGATGTCTGGTTTGACTTCTTCAGACCCCACCCCTGGCTGAAGTATTATATGTCAGTCCAATGACTGTTGAGAGGGAAAACTGAGCAGCTAGTGGGCTGCACATGTGCTAAACCTGGTGACTATATGAGTTTGTACTTGACCGAAGAGTATTCTCATGTCCAAGGGAGCATGGCATTATATTCCAAATAAAAAGTGCCATGATGGGTAGAGAGTAACCACAGAAGAAAGGAAAAGCTTTATATTTAATACTTTTCTTTTTTTTTTTTTTTTTTTTTGAACAAACCTGTGTCCCCTGCATTGGCAGGCGGACCCTCAACCACTGCGCCACCAGGGAAGCCCCTATATTTAATACTTTTAATGGTATTTTTCCCTTGGCTTTTGAACTAGAGGCCCTCCATATTCATTTTGTACTGCACCCAACAGATTACACAGCCAGTTATGGATGCAATAATGCAGAAATGGTAGAATATAGTATACAATGGTACTTTCCTCTAGATAGTAGGATTTTAGTAATTAAAAATTTTAAACACAGATGATGAGAGAACTAGAAAACTGAAAGAAACATTTGAAAAAATAGTCTAGAATGAGTCACGGGAAATAAAAAGATAGGAAATATGAAAAGATTTGAAGCATCAGGAAGGACAGAATGAAATGGTGGCATGTTTCTATTATGGAAATTTAAAAAGAAAGAAGAAAGAGAATGAGAGAAAACCAGGATTTGAAAAGATAGTAACTGAATTTTCAGAATTGATGAAAGGTTTTAATCTTCAGATTCAGGAACTATAATAAATCAAAAGTAGGATAAATATAAAGAAACTTACAATAGCAAAGGTTGTATAGCTCAATAGGTAAGGTTGAACTTCTTAAAACAGCTACAGAGAAAATAATGATTACCTAGAGAAGGAAAAACCATTAGACAGAGAGCAGACTTCTCAACTGCAATAGAAGAAGCCAGAAGTCAATGAAAAATAATTCTAAGGCCTTGAAAATCAAAGGTTAAAGATACATGAACATATTAATATAAAACAGAACATAAGTTGAAAAGCATTACAAGTGAGAAACAAGGTCACTACAAAGTCTCAATTCTTCAAAAAATCTTAATAATTCTAAAGTTATATGCACCTAAAAGATAAACTCAAAATAAAAAGCAAAAATTTACATACCTACAAGGAAAAGTGACGTATCTACCATTATAGTGGGAAATTTTAGCCAATATCAAGTCAACAATGAGTCAAATAAGTACACAAGACTTTGAACAGTACACTTAACACACCTGATCTACTGGACATAAATAGCATACTTCATCCAACAATAGGAAAATATATTTTCTTTAGGTACACACGAGAAATTTATAAAATTTGACTACATGCTAAGCCAAAGATTTGATTCTAAAACTTTTGTGATCACAATACAATTAGGTTAGAATTCAATAACAAAACAATAATTTAAAAGGCTCATGTCTGTAAATTTAAAAATGCATTTCTAAACAACTCATTGCTCAAAGAAATTGTAGCAGTTACTAGACAATTATTTATGAGCAATAATGAAAAATTACAATTATGAGATATTCCACTATTTGTTGATGCAGCTATAGAGGTACTTAGAAGAAATTTTATTTCCTTAAACACATACATTCGAAAGAAAAGGAAGTTTTAAGCCTAGTAGGCTAAATAACTAATTCAAAAATTTTAGAAAAACAAACTCAAAAAAAGAAATAATGTAAAAAACAAATTGAGATAAAATAGACAACAACACAAACGCTCAATAAAGCCAAAAGATGGTTCTTTGAAAAGACTAATAAAATAGAAATATCTCTAGGAAGAAGAACAAGGAAATAGAAGGAAGGCACAAATAAAAATATTAGAAATGATAAAAGAGAGGCATACCTACAATTACTTCAGAGATTAAACAAATATAAGACGATATTATGGACAACTTTGTGACATTAAAATTGATACTAAAATTGCTAACTGAAGACATGGATGAATTCCTGGAAATAAAATACTACAAAAATGGATTTTATAAGAATTAGAATTCCAAAATAGGATTTTAACCATTAAAGAAATTGAGTTAATAGTTATAAAATTTCCCCACACACACACTCAAAAACTCCAGGTCCAGCTAGATTTCTATGCAAGTTTCCATCAAATATTCAAGGAACATGTATTTCCAATCTTATACAAAATCTCTCAGAGAACAGAAAAGAACAACTCATCCTAACTTACATGATGAATCTAGCATAGCCTTGATATCAAAAGAGGAAAAGGATAGTACAAGAGGAGTAAAACCACAGGCCAATCTCACTCATGTATATTCGCACACACAAAAAATTAAATAATATTAGCAAATGGAATCTATCAATGTATATGAAAGTTAATTCATCAAGACCAAGTTGGCTTATTCCAGAAACACAAGGTTAGTTTAATATGGATATATTAATAACTATTATCCATCAGATTAACATAGTAAAAGAGAAAAACCATATGAACTTTTATGTGGAAGAGAAAAAAACTTTGAATAAATTTCAGCACCAATTCATAAAAAAATCCACAGCCACCTTGGAATAAAAGGGAACTTCCTTAACCAGGTAAAGTTTAACTCATAACCTGTAACAAATATTATACAAATAGTGAAAATGATGAGAGTCTTCCTTTTAAGATCAGGAATAAAATAAGGAGACCTGCTATCACCCTTCTAAGAAACATTGTATTTGATGTTCTAGACATGCAGTAAGAATAAAAGGAATGGAAGCCATACTTATCAGAAAGAAAAACAAAATCATCATTAGTTGCAAGTAATCTGATTTTTTTTAATTCCAAGAGAATATATACATAAATTATCACAATATAAGAGTTTAGCAATGTTGCTGAATGCAAAAATCAACATTCAAAAGTAAATTGTATTCTATACAACAGGAATAACTGGTTAGAAATTGTAATTTAAAATTTTTGACTATTTATAATAGAAAAAAAAAAGAGTACCTAGGAATAAGTCTAATAAAAATGTCCTGGAACCTTTATTAAAAATTACAAAATCTTATTGGCAGACATGTAAAAAGACCTAAGTAAATGGAGAGTTATATATTATTCAGGAGTAGAAAGACACCCCAAATTGATTAAAATATTTAGACAAATTATAAAAATCCCAGCTAAGTTTTTTGTAGAATTTGACAAACCAATTCCAAAAATTTATAGGAAGAAAAAATAGGTCCATGATATTGCTAAGAAATTCCTGAAGGAGGACAAGAGTTGGGGTCAGGGTGGGGTGGGTATTTGTACTATCACTTCTCAAGATTTAAAAAATAAAGTTATAGTAATACAGATAATGCAGCATCTGTTCAAATATAGACAAATATATCAGCTAATCCATTTGTGGTTAACTAAAGCTAAATACTCTTAAGACACATTAATTACTTTTCTTTTGCATTACTTACATAACCTTGCTTCTTGGTAAGGCTCTGGGAGAGTGGCAGTAATTCAGAGAAGAATGGGTAAATGTGTACTCCTGGTGGGGCTTGCTGAAATCTAGCTATCAGGACTTTCAATTCAATGGTTACACATAAACTACAGAGCCATCTGACTTAAAGGGACCATGTAAACCAGGACAGTGAAATTATCGGCAACAATTATGCTTTACTGAAGACACAAGTATTCTGATAGGTTCTGTTTGGGTCATATGGCCATCCTCACCTAATTGCTGTGGCCAATGAAATGTGGGGTTGTGGAGGTAGTATCACATAAATCACATGAAATTAATAATTTCACCACAGAATAGGGGAGGGATGGTTCCCTCAAAGGAAGGGATATTAAGTACATAAAAAGAATTAGGTACATTATAGTCATCTGGAGAGCAGGGACCACATAAGACAGTTCTTTTTATTCTACACAGTATTTAGGATATGCTTGAACTATGATACCAAAAACAAGACAAAACAAAACAAAACAAAACTCTGACTCATTGATGCATTTTACTTATTGATTTTATAATGCGATTAACTATTTTTTCTTGTACCAGTTTTTCCTTCTTAGTTATATTCATTCACCATCATGTTAAAGAGTTTGAAGAGCTATCTAAGAAAACGAGAGTACTTTTGGAATATAATGTATACAATGGAAACCAAAGAAGCCTGTAATCTGAAAAACCAGAGTCAATTTCCAATGCTATCTTTTTTTTTTTTAATTTAATTTATTTATTTATGGTTGTGTTGGCTCTTCGTTTCTGTGCAAGGGCTTTCTCCAGTTGCAGCAAGTGGGGGCCACTCTTCATAGCGGTGCGCGGGCCTCTCACTATCGCAGCCTCTCTTGTTGCGGAGCACAGGCTCCAAATGCACAGGCTCAGTAATTATGGCTCACGGGGCTAGTTGCTCCACGGTATGTGGGATCTTCCCAGACCAGGGCTCGAACCCGTGTCCCCTGCATTGGCAGGCAGATTCTCAACCACTGCACCACCAGAGAAGCCCTCCAATGCTATCTTTTAGTAGCTGCATATTTTTTCCAAATTATTTAACCTATCCAAGCTTACATTTCCTCATTTATAATAAAGATAGTAATACTTACATTTAACTGGTAATTATGAAAACTGACATAGCTAATTTACATAAAGTATGACCATGTAGAAGCAGTATTTGTTCAAATAGTGGTTGATATTGTTATATTTACTGTTTGTTCTTCACTATTAGTTGGGCATTATTTGGGTACATTTGAGGATATCTTGATTGGTGAATAAAAGCTTATATGGAAACTATAATGCAGATAATCAATTTGTGGTTAACTAAAGCTAAATACTCTTAAAACGCATTAATTACCTTTCTTCTGCATTACTTACATAACCTTATAATACCACAGAAAGCAAGTATGAGAACTGTCCACAGATAAATAGCGTTCTTCTTCTAAATCCTAAAAGAAAATGCAAAAGAAACTATGATAAATTTAGATGACTGATTGCTTCTATTATATTTGTCTTTGTGAAATTATATATATACATCTTTTCTGTATATTTTGCCCCCAGTTCCTAATATCTGGTCTTTGACTTGGTTACTGACACCTAGCTCCTAACACTTTTTAATTTCCTGAGTAATAGGAACGTCTGGCACAGAGCCCCTAAATTCCTTTTGTTCTAATGAGTTAACTCGGTGGGCTCCTGGCTGGGAACTGATCACTAGAGAAACCAACCCATGGTTAAAAGCTTGGAACTTTTGGCTCAGCCTCCCATTCTCAGCTCAGCCTCGCATTCTCAGCTCAGCCTCCCCCCATTATCTGGATAGTGGAGAAGGGCTGGAAAATGAGTCAATAATCAATCATGCCTACTTGATGAAGTCTCCATAAAAATCCTTAAAGTATGAGAGTAAGAGAGCTTCCAGGTTGGTGGACACATCCACATGCCAGCAGGTGATGTACCCAACTGCACAATGACAGAAGTTCCTGTACTCAGAACCCTTCTGGACCTTGCCCTATGTACTCCTTGACCTTGTTGTTCATCTGGATCCTTTTACCATATTCTTTATTTTAACCAGTAAATGTGTTTCCCTGAGTTCTGTGAGTTGTTTAGCAAATTACTGAAATTGAGGAGAAAGTTATGGGAACCTGGATTTATCACCAGTCAGTCAGTAATTGGCAACTGAAGTGGGTGAAGTCTTGTGGGACTGAGCCCTTAACTTGTGGGATGTGACATTAACTCCAGGTAGATATTGTTGGAACTTTGAATGGTAGTACCCCTAGCTAATATAGGAGAATTGGTCAATGTTGAACCCCCCCCCACCACCAATATCTGGACACAGAAGTGTTCTCTGCAACTGTACAAAGGAAAACAGTGAATTTTCCTCGAAAGTCTTCCTCAATGAAACACAACTAATTAATTTTCTTGTTTAATTGTTCTCAACAAGGGATGAAATTGCTTGCAAAGAAATGTTTGGCAATGCTTGGAGACATTCTTTGGTTGTTATAACTGAGGCCTTTTGAGTGCATTTCAAAAGTCACACATACCTCCTTAAAGGCTGTAAGGTCTGATAGCACTATATATAAATGACAAATATATTCCTATATATACATGTATTAGTGTGTACATATTTTTTATATAACATTACACATTTATGTGGACTTCCAACACATAACAAAAGGGAGAGAAATCCTTTACTTCCTCAGGAATTGTGTTCATGAAACTGGGAAACACACAAACTCAAAAAGCCAAATTCAAATATTTTTCAATCTACAGGGATTGAAATGTGAATTACTATATACATCTGGCCTCTCCCACTTCACCCTACTTGTTTCCTGAAACTACAGGTTACTAAGTAAAAGGAAAGCAACAGAACTTAGAGAAACACTTTACTCGTAGGGAAAAAAAAAAAGTGAAAAGAAGGCACAAGCCCCAGAGTAAAGGCAGGACTTGTCACATGAAGTCTCTACGCAGCAATGGCTTTAGATACACTTATGTGGGAACATCAACTATAAGGTGTGTGGCCAGTACTTTGTTATGAACTAGTACAGTGCCATTGCTTTAAAATTACTTATTGTTAGGGGCGGAGTGAAGATGGCGGAGTAGGAGGACACATCCACTAGGTGCTGGTGAAGGACCTCAGACACCAAAGGGGACAGGAGGAATCCCCATGCCACCAGGTAGGACACAGGAAGGAAGGAGAGGGGGGAAGAAAAGTTGGAGGTAGGATGGGACTGGCACCCCTGAGGGAGGCTGGGGGAGGGGAGAGGTTCCTACACTCAGAGGGGTCCACTCATGGCGTGGGGATTCATTGGGATGAAGAGGGACCTTCTGGGGATTGGGGGATCAGAGGGGAACATGGTCAGCATCTCCCCTGCCACTTGAGCCCCGGCAAGCCTCCTGGGGTTCTGGGCCTGAATCCATCCCCGGCCCCCTCTGGCCAGTCAGATCCTGGGCCTAAGTACCCCCGCTGAGGCCTCTTCCAGCCGCACGGGTCCTGGACCTAACCCCCACCCCTCAACTAAGGGCTTTTCTGGCTGCACAGGTCCAAGGTCTAAGCCCTACGGCCCGCTAAGGCCTTTCCTGGCCGCGCAGGTCCTGGGCCTGAGCCCCACAGCCCCCAGGCCTCCTCCAGCCTTTTAAAAAAAAATTCTTACCTTTTAATCTTATTTTTTATTTTATTTTTTCATTTTTAAAATTTTATATAAATATATTTTTGCTGTTGTGGTTCTGTTTGGTTTTGTTGTGGTGATTTCATTTTTATTTTTTCTATTGTATTTTTAATTTTTCTAATTTTATTTTTTCTTTATTGTTATTGTTCTGCTCTTTTTTTTTTTTTGCCACACTGTGTAGCTTGCAGGGTCTTGCCTGAGCTCCTGTGGTGGGTGTGTGGAGTCCAAAACACTGGAGTAACAGAGAAGCTCAGATCCCAAGGAATGTTAATTGGTGTAAACTCTCCCAGAGGTCCTCATCTCAGAACCAACATCCAGCTCCAACCAACTGCCTGCACACTCCAGTGCTGGATGCTTCAGGCCGAACAACCAGCACAACAGGAACACAGTCCCACAAATCAAAAAGAACGAGATGACAAAAAAAATGTGTTACAGATGAAGGAGCAAGGTAAAAACCTGTAAGACCAAATAAATGAAGAGCAAATAGGCAACCTACCTGAAAAATAATCCAGAGTAATGATAGTATAGATGATCCAAAATCTTGGAAATAGAATGGAGGTATGGATTGAGAAAATACAAGAAATGTGTAACAAGGACCTAGAAGAACTAAAGCACAAACAAACAGTGATGAACAACACAATAACTGAAATGAAAAATACTCTAGAAGGAATCAGTACCAGAATAACTGAGGCAGAAGAATGGATAAGTAACCTGGAAGATAGAATGGTGGAAATAACTGCTGAAGAGCAGCATAAAGAAAATGAATGAATGAAAAAAAAAAAAAAGAAAATGAATGAAAAAAAATGAGGACAGTCTCAGGGACCTCTAGGACAACATTAAATGCACCAATATTCGAATTATAGTGGTCCTAGAAGAAGAAGAGAAAGAGAAAGGGTCTGAGAAAATATCTGAAGAGATTAGAGTCAAAAACTTCCCTAAGATGGGAAAAGAAATAGTCACCCAAGTCCAGGAATTGCAGAGTCCATACAGGATAAACGCAAGGAGAAACACACCAACACATATTAATCAAACTAAGAAATATTAAATTCAAAGAAAAAAATATTAAAAGCAGCAAGGGAGAAGCAACAAATAGCATACAAGGAAATCCCCATAAAGTTATCAGCTGATTTTACAGCAGAAAGTCTGCAGACCAAAAGGGAGTGGCAGGATACGTTTAAAGTGGTGAAAGGGAAAAACCTACAACCAAGATTACTCCACCCAGCAAGGATCTCATTCACATTCAACAGAGAAATCAAAAGCTTTACAGATAAGCAAAAGCTAAGAGAATTCAGCACCACCAAACAAGCTTTAAAACAAATGCTAAAGAAACTTCTCTAGGCGGGAAACACAAGAGAAGAAAAAGACCTGCAAAAACAAATGCAAAACAATTAAGAATATGGTAATAGGAACATACATATCAATAATTACCTTGAATGTAAATGGACTAAATGCTCCAACCAAAAGACCCAGAATGGCTGAATGGATACAAAAACAAGACCCATGTATTTGCTGTCTACAAGAGACCCACTTCAGACCTAGGAACACATACAGACTGAAAGTGAGGGGATGGAAAAAGATATTCCATGCAAATGAAAATTGAAAGAAAGCTGGAGTGGCAATACTCATATCAGATAAAATAATCTTTAAAATAAAGACTGTTACAAGAAACAGGGAAGGACACTACATAATGATCAAGGGATCAATCCAAGAAGAAGATATAACAATTATAAACATTTATGCACCCATCATAGGAACACCTCAATACATAAGGCAAATGCTAACAGCCATAAAAGGGGAAATCAACAGCAACACAATAATAGTGGGGACTTTAACACCCCACTTACACCAATGGACAGATCATCCAAACAAAATAAATAAGGAAACACAAGCTTTAAATGACACAATAGACCAGATAGATTTCATTGATATTTATAGGACGTTCCACCCCAAAGCAGCAGAATACACTTTCGTCTCAAGTGTATACGGAACATTCTCCAGGATAGATCACATCTTAGTTCACAAATCAAGCCTCGGTAAATTTATGACAATTGAAATTATATCAAGCATCCTTTACAAACACAACTCTATGAGATTAGAAATCAATTACAGTAAAAAACTGTAAAAAACATAAACACATGGAGGTTAAACATTACGCTACTAAATAACCAAGAAATCACTGAAGAAATCAAAGAGGAAATTTAAAAATACATAGAAACAAATGACAGTGAAAACACAATGACCCAAAACCTATGGAATTCAGCAAAAGCAGTTCTAAGAGGGAAGTTTATAGCAATTCAATCTCAACGCAGGAAACAAGAAAAATCTCAAATAAACAATCTAACCTTACACATAAAGCAACTAGAGAAAGAAGAAGAAGCACACACACAAAAAAACCCCCAAAGTTAGTAGAAGGAAAGAAATCATAAAGATCAGAGCAGAAATAAATGAAATAGAAATGAAGAAAACAATAGCAAAGATCAACAAAACTAAAAGTTGGTTCTTCGAGAAGAAAACAAAATTGATAAACCTAGCCAGACTCATCAAGAAAAAAGGGAGAGGATTCAAATCAATAAAATTAGAAATGAAAAAAGAGAAATTACAACTGACAGCACAGAAATACAAAGGACCATAAGAGACTACTACAGGCAACTATACGCGAAGAAAATGGACAACTGGAAGAAATGAACAAATTCTTAGAAAGGTACAAACTTTCAAGACCGAACCAGGAAGAAATAGGAAATATAAACAGACCAATCACAAATAGTGAAATTGAAACTGTAATTAAAAATCTTCCAACAAACAAAAATCCAGGACCAGATGGCTTCACAGGACAATTCTATCAAACATTTAGAGAAGAGCTAACACCTATCTTTCTGAAACTCTTCCAAAAGATTGAAGAGGGAGGAACACTCCCAAACTCATTCTATGAGGCCACCCTGATACCAAAACCAGATAAAGATGTCACAAAAAAAGAAAATTACAGACCAATATCACTGATGAACATGGATGCAAAAGTCCTCAACAAAATACTAGCAAACAGAATCCAACAACACATTAAAAATATCATACACCATGATCAAGTGGGATTTATCCCAGGGATGCAAGGATTCTTTAATATACACAAATCAATCAATGTGATACACCATATTAACAAATTAAAGAATTAAATGACTAATAATATAATTAAAGTTAATTTAAAAATTAAAGTTAATAATTAAATTATTGTCTCAATAGATGCAGGAAAAGCTTTTGACAAAATTCAACAACCATTTATGATAAAAACTCTCCAGAAAGTAGGCATAGAGGGAACCTACCTCAACATAAAAGGCCATATATGACAAAGCCACAACAAACATCATTCTCAATGGTAAAAAACTAAAACCATTTCCTCTAAGATCAGGAAAAAGACAAGGGTGCCCACTCTCACCACTATTATTCAACATAATTTTGGAAGTTCTAGCCATGGCAGTCAGAGAAGAAAAAGAAATAAAAGGAATCCAAATTGTAAAAAAAGAAGTAAAACTGTCACTGTTTGCAGATGACATGATAGTATACATAGAAAAATCCTAAAAATGCTACCAGAAAACTACTAGAGCTAATCAATGAATCTGGTAAAGTAGCAGGATACAAAATTAATGTACAGAAATCTCTTGAATTCCTACACACTAACAATGAAAAATCTGAAAGAGAAATTAAAGAAACAATCCCAGTTACCACTGCAACAAAAAGAATAAAATACCTAGGAATAAACCTACCTAAGGAGGCAAAAGACCTGTACTCAGAAAACTATGAAACACTGATGAAAGAAATCAAAGATGACACGAACGTATGGAGAGACATACCATGTTCTTGGATTGGAAGAATCAACATTGTGAAAATGACTATACCACCCAAAGCAATCTACAGATTCAATGCAATCCCTATCAAATTAGCAATGTCATTTTTCACAGAATTAGATCAAAAAATTTTACAATTTATATGGAAACACAGAAGACCCTGAATTAGCCAAAACAATTTTGAGAAAGAAAAACAGAGCTGGAGGAATCTGACTCCCTGACTTCAGACTCTACTACAAAGCTACAGTCATCAAAAGAGTATGGTACCGGTACAAAAACAGAAATATAGATCAATGGAACAAACAGAAAGCCCAGAGATAAACCCATGCACCTGTGGTCACATAAGCAACAACAAAGGAGGCAAGAATACACAATGGAAAAAAGACAGTCTCTTCAATAAGTGGTGCTGGGAAAACAGGACAGCTACATGTGAAAGAATGAAATTAGAACAATCCCTAACACCACACACAAAAATGAACTTAAAATGGATTAAAGACCTAAATGTAAGACTGGACACTATAAAACTCTTAGAAGAAAACATAGGCAAAAACCCTCTTTGACATAAATCATGGCAAGATCTTTTTTGACCCACCTCCTAGAGTAATGAAAATAAAAACAAAAATAAACAAATGGGACCTAATGAAACTTAAAAGCTTCTGCACAGCAAAGTAAACCATAAACAAGATGAAATGACAGCCCTCAGAATGGGAGAAATATTTGCAAAGGAAGCAATGGATAAAGGATTAATCTCAAAAATATACAAACAGCTCATGCAGCTCAATATCAAAAAAACAAACAACCCAATCAAAAAATGGGTGGAAGGTATAAATAGACATTTCTCCAAAGAAGACATACAGATGGCCAAGAGGCATGTGAAAAGATGCTCAACATCACTATTTACTAGAGAAATGCAAATCAAAACTATAATGAGGTACTGGTCACAATGTGCATCATCGAAAAATCTACAAACAGTAAATGCTGGAGAGGGTGTGGAGAAAAGGGAACCCTCTTGCACTGTTGGTGGGAATGTAAATTGATACAGCCACTATGGAGAACAGTATGGAGGTCCCTTAAAAAACTAAAAATAGAACTACCATATGACCCAGCAATCCCACTACTGGGCATATACCCTGAGAAAACTATAATTCAAAAAGTGTCCATACCACAATGTTCATTGCAGCACTGCTTACAATAGCCAGGACGTGGAAGCAACCTAAGTGTCCATTGACAGATGAATGGATAAAGAAGATGTGGTACATATATATAATGGACTATTACTCAGCCATAAAAAGAAACGAAATTGGGTCATTTGTAGAGATGTGGATGGACCTAGAGCCTGTCATACAGAGTGAAGTAAGGCAGAAAGAGAAAACCAAATATATATTAATGCATACATGTGGAATCTAGAAAAATGGTACAGATGAACCTATTTGCAGGGGAGGAATAGAGACGGAGACATAGAGAATGCACATGTGCACATGGGGGAGAAGAGGGGGTGGGATGAACTGGGAGATTTACATTGACATATATAAACTACTATGTGTAAAATAGATAGCTAGTGGGAACCTTCTGTATAGCACAGGGAGCTCAGCTCGGTGCTCTGTGATGACCTAGTTGGGTAGGATGGGTGGGAGGGAGGTCCAAGAAGGAGGGGATATATGTATACATATAGCTGATTCCCTTCGTCGTACAGCAGAAACTAACACAACATTGTAAAGCAATTATATTCCAATAAAAAATTCCTTATTATTATTATTATTGTTGACTAGAGAGGATTCAAAATCACTCTTTTTTTTTTTTAATTTTTTTTTTATTTTTTTATTTTTTTTATTTTTTATTTTTTTATTTTTTTTTTTATTTTTATTTTTTTTAACATCACTCTTATTTATTTGCATTCACATAGCTTTCCTGAAATGAAGAAAATGTAGTGGAATGCAAATAAATCTGCTAGAAATGGCCCTTTAATTGTTGATATTGTCATAGGAGTATATGATCTGAGACCCACTTATCTGGGAGTACTGTTATCATTAAGGTGGTAACTGGGGCTTTAATATATTTATTAATAAAAAACCTAATGTAAAAATCATATATGGTGGTCCCCTCTTATCCATGGGGGATATATTCCAAGACCCCCAGTGGATGGTTGAAACTGCAGATAGTACCAAATCAACCCTATATATACTGTTTTTTACTGTACATACATACCTATGATAAAATTTAACTTGTAAATTAAGCACAGTAAGAGATTAACAACAACAATAATAAAGTAAAATAATTATATCAATATAATCTTTTTTCTTTCCTTATTTAGTCAAAAACTTTCACGTTTTCACTTAAAGGAAACACTTAATTGCTTCTCTTTGGCATATCTGAATTGCCAGAATCACTGTTCTTGCACTTTGGGGGCTATTATTGAGTAAAATAAGGGTTACCTTCACACAAGCATTGTGTTATCACAAAAATAGATCTGATAACTGGGACAGGTACTAAGTAACTAATGGGTAGGATATGCCAGACAAAGGAATGATTCATGTCCCAGGTAGGAGGAGTGGGATGGCATGATAATTCATCATGCTACTCAGAACAACTGCAATTTAAAGCTTGTGAATTGTTTATTTCTGGAATTTCCCATTTAAATTTTTTGGACCACAGTTGACCATGGGTAACTGAAAGCAAAGAAGGTGTAACCATGGATAAGTGGGGAACTACTGTATCAGTTCGTAACATAATTTGCTATGAGATACATCTAAAAATTAATGATATATTGACAATAATTTTAAAATACCTCTTATAGTTACAACTCAACTATTTAAAACAGGTTAAGTTAAAACATCAAAAATAAGGCAAAATAAAATGTAACAGGGATAATTATTTAAGATTTACTAATTTATCATTAAAATCAACTTACTGGGCCCGTAACAATTGGTTTTATAATCTGAATACCAGGAGAAGAACAACGTAGTTCTGTCTTGGGTGATCTAGAATTTAAAAGCAATGGGAAAGGAGAAATAACTATAGATGCATATGAGATTCCCCTACTATTTTTTTTTCCCCTACTACTTTTTAAGCCTAGTTTACTTCTCTCCTATTTTCAAAGTGATTTTGTCTTTCTTTTCACATCTATTAATGAAAAGAAATTTACATTAAATCACAGCCTTGAATCTGAATGTCCACACTATATGAATGTTTTTTACGCATACATTGAGTTTCACAGCAAAAATCTTACCTTTTATTTTTTATAGAACAAGTTCCCGGCACACTCCACTCAGAAAATAATGTTCCTTCATACTCTAACTTAATCTGAAAAAGAAGGTAAAATAGCTCAAACAAAAATCTGCTCTAAAATTTTTTATCTCAGTGTTTAGATGTAGGGCTCAATTTTCTGAGTCATTATTTAAAGAGAGAATAACTAAAGTTCAATCCCTTTGAAATTGTACAAGTAAAGGAAAAATAACAATTTTTATGCGACACTTCAATAGTCTCCTCCCAACTATAAGATTTTTATTTTATTTTACTTCAAAAGTAATCTATTAAGTGTCTAGAAGGTGACACTTAAGGTGATACAATCATCATAAATTTCTTCATTTTCCTTATTTCTACTTTTTTTTCCTGCTTCCACATTCTTTCATTTATAAGCTCTTTCTTCCTGGAAGTATGCTCATACAATTTCTAACATTATCAGTCTTAGTCTCAACACTGGTCATCCTCTTCAGCCAGAGTTGGAGCCCAATTTCACCTCCTAATATTGTTACATAAAATTATGTACATATACATATGTATACAGTTTTATGTATATATACATATATAAATAGTTTCATTGGTTTTACTTGAATGGGGATTATAATACCAGCTATCTCATAGATTTGATGATATAGGATTAATGACAGTGTATAAGAAGATAAAAGAGAAAAGTTCACCAGAAGCTATGACACACCCTGTAGTATATAAAGCAAAATTTGATAGAATTAATTACTAGAAGATATTTTAAAAGTCACAAATATAGTGGTAGGCTTTAACACACTTTTTTCAAGCCATAGATTAAACCTGAAGAAAAGGTAGTTACGGTTGACCCTTGAACAACTCAGGGGTTAGGGGCACTGACACTCCACACAGTGGAAAATCTGCCTATAGTTTATAGTTAGCCTTTTATATATGCAGTTCTTCAGTATCAGTGGTTCCACATCCACAGGTTCAGTCAACCTTGGATTGTGTAGTACTTTAGTATTTACTATTGAAAAAAATCTTTGTATAAGTGGAACAGTTCAGCTCAAACCTATGTTGTTCAAGGGTCAACTCTGTGCATGTATGTGTGTGTATTTCTAAAATTAACCAATACAAATTATATTCTTTTCAATCTCACATAGAACATTTACCAAAATTGACCACATTTACAAAGGAAGTGTTAGCCAATCTCAAAGTATTATTATCACACATACTGTGCCTTTGATATTAATGAAATAAAATAATTAGAATTTCTCATAAAGTTAATCAGAAAAAATTTTAGGATATTTGTAATTTTTTTTAACATCTTTATTGGAGTATAATTGCTTTACAATGGTGTGTTGGTTTCTGCTTTATAACAAAGTGAATCAGTTATACATATGTCACTGGTAATTTGATAGGGATTGAATCAAATCTGTAGATTGCTTTGGGTAGTATGATCATTTCAACAATATAAATTCTTCCCATCCAAGAGCATGGGATATCTTTCCATTTCTTTGAATCATCGTCAATTAGCTTTACTAATGAGGTATCCATTGTGATTTCTCCTCTTTCGTTTCTTATTTTGTTTCCTTGGGTCTTCTCTCTTCATGGGGAGCCTGGCCAGAGTTTTTTCTATTTTGTTTACCCTTTGAAAGAACAAGCTCTTGGTTTTATTGATTTTTTTCTATTTTTTAATCTCTGTTTTATTTATTTCCTCTCTGATCTTTATTTTCTCCTTCCTTCTGCTGACTTTAGGTTTTGTTTGTTATTCTTTTTCTAATTCCCTTAGGTGGTGTGTTAGGTTGAGATTTTTCTTGTTTCTTAAAGAAGGCCTGCATCGCTATGAACTTCCCTCTAAGAACTGCTTTTTCTGCATCCCATAGATTTTGTATGGTGGTGTTTTCACTGTCATTTGCCTCAATTTATTTTTAAATTTCTTCTTTGATTTCACTGTTGACCCACTAGTCTTTTACTAGCAGGTTGTTTAGTCTCAATGTAATTTTTTTCTCATTTCTTTTTCTGAGGTTGATTTCTAGTTTTATGCCATTGTGGTCAGAAAAGATGCTTGAAACAATTTCTATACTTTTAAATTTGTTGAAGTTTATTTTCTGCCCTAGTATGTGGTCAATCCTAGAAAATGTTCCATGTGCACTTGAAAAGAATGTGTATTTTGCTTTTTTTGGATGTAATGTCCTGAAAATATCAATTAAGTCTAACTGTTGTATTATATCATTTAGGATCTCTGTTGCCTTGATTTTCTGTCTCAAAGATATGTCCACTGATGTGAGTGGGGTGTTAACATCTCCTACTTTATTGTATTCCTGTCAATTTCTCCCTTTGTCTGTTTGGTAGTGTGTATATGTCCATGCCACTCTCTCACTTCATCACAGCTTACCCTTCCTCCTCCCCATATCCTCAAGTCCATTCTCTAGTAGGTCTGTGTCTTTATTCCCATCTTTCTCCTAGGTTCTTCATGACCTTTTTTTTTTTCCCTTAGATTCAGTAGGGTGTTCTATAGGAGCTGTTCCACATGTAGATACATTTCTGATCTATTTGTGGAGAGGAAGATGATCTCTACGTCTTACTCTTCCACCAGCTTGAAGCTCCCCTCTGCCTGAGAAATTCTTCATCTCTCCTTCTACTCTAAATGATAATCTTGCTGGGCAGAGTATCCTAGGTTACAGATTTTTCCCTTTTAGGACTTTGAATATGCCTTGCCACTCCCTTCTGGCCCGCAACTTTTCTGTAGAGAAATCAGCTGATAGCCTTATGGGGGTTCCCTTGCAATTAACTCTTTGGTTTTATCTTGCTGCCTTTAGAATCCTCTTTTTAACTTTTGCCATTTTAATTATGTCTTGGTGTAGGTCTGTTTGGGTTCATCTTGTTCAGGACCCTCTGTGCTTCCTGTACCTGGATATCTGTTTCCTTCTTTAGGTTTGGGGAGTTTTCAGCCATAATTTCTTCAAATACATTTTCAATTCCCCTTTCTCTTTCTTCTCCTTCTGGGATCCCCATTACGCATAGATTGGCATGTTTTATATTATCCCATAGGTCTTTTATATTGCTCTCATTTTTTTTTCACTTGTTTTTCTGTCTGCTGTTCTGATTGTGTGATCTCCATTATTTTAATCTTCCAGATCATTTATTAGTTCCCTTGCATTATTCACTCTGCTATTCATTGCCTTTAGCTCAGATTTTGTCTTGGCAGATGAGTTCTCTAATTTTTCCTAGTTCCTTTCTATAGTTTCTGTTTTCTTTTTACAGTAACCTGCATATCTATCAACAGCCCTTCTTAATTCCTTCAGCATTTTCATTATCTCCTTTTTGAACTCAGTGTCTATTAGACTGAAGAGGGCCGTTTCATAGTTTGTTCTTTCAGGGGAATTCCCTTGATCTTTTAATTAGGAGTGGTTCCTCTGCTTCTTCATTTTACTTATATTTCTCTTGCTCTATGAATTTAGGAGAAACAATGTCCACTGTGGTCTTGGAGGGCTATTTTTATGTGGGAGCATCCCTTGTGTAGATTGTATGGGTTTAACATTTTTGGTGCAAGTGCTGTTTTGAGTTCAGATGCCTGCCGCCTCTTTTCTTGGTGTGTGCTGGCTGTTATCTCCTTGATAGGAGGTATGACTGGTGTTGTGGTGGACAGAGCCTGCACTGGATGTTGAGCAGGTTCTCGTCTTTGCTCTGTGGTTGTCACTGCCCTGTCAGGAGTAAGGTCTGCTCCTTAGTTTTAGGAGTAGAAGCCTCAGATCCATTTCTGAGCTGTGTTTCTGAACTGCAGTGCACAGTATGTGGGACTGGAGTGCTCTCACTGGGAGAGGAGCCACTGAATATTCATTCCTCTGCCAGAGCTGTTCACTGGTGAGTGTGCTCTGTTGTGTCACCTTTCACCCATTGTGCAGGCTCACAAAGTACACAGTTGTTGGCACTGCCGTCAGCCCCGTCTCTACTATGTGCATGCCGGCAATCAGCCCTCACGTCTCTCAGGCATTGTTTTCACAAGGCCACCAGCGCAGATCCACTGAAGTCAGGTGCCAGGACTGGAGTAGTCACACACCTGGACCTGCTGTGCAAGCTATTGAGGCAGCCCAGATCCTGATCTGGGTCAGCCCCCATGTGCCTGCACCCACAAAGCCCACAGCTGCTAAGGCCAGACCCGTCCCAGCCATGGGAGCACCCATTGTCTGCTCGAATGTCCTACAGGCACTGAATTTACAAAGCCGATGGCGGAGGTGTAAATCAGCGGCTCACAAAGCCACTGAGATTCCAGCCCTACCTCCTAAGTCACACAGCCCTGGGGCTCAACTATGATTTCAGCCCTGCCTCTGCATGTGGGCAACTCATTGGCCTGCTCCCGGAGCCTGCCAAGGTGGCACCTGGTGCCAGAGCCTGCTGAGGCGTGAGCTCACCAAGGTAGTGGCTGGGGCTTGAGAGCCTGCCCTGGCAGCGGCAAGGGAGTAAGAGTCTACTAGGCAGGAGCCTGCTGAGGTGGTGGATGGAGCATGCAGTCCTGGAGCCCATGGAGGTGGAGGCTGGTGCAAGGAGAAAGAGGTTGCTATGGCAGCCCCACTCCTCCCTTTGTGCACCACTTAATAATGGAGCTTTATTTCTACGGCAGGCTCGGGCTTCTTCTGCAAACAGCCCTGGTTGTGGCTATAATACACTCCAGCCCCTTCAGGCTGTCTCCTCCACACAGCCAACACCAGTCCTCTAAAACCTGAGTTTCAGCACTCAGTCCCCACCCATACCAGTGGATGCGTGTCTCAGGCTGGGGCATGCAGGGTAGTAGCACGACCATCTGTGCAGGCCTCTCTCTGTTCTGCCTGCTACAAACCAGTTGATGCACTCTCCTCTGAGCATGTGCAGCACCCTTTCTGTCCTGGCTCATCTCCCCACCAGGGAGGGGGCTTCCCAAGGTGCAGGAACCTTTCTTTTTTCACAGCTCCCTCCCAGGGTGCCAGTCCTGTCCCACTTCCTCTTTTGTTGTTCCTTTCATCCCACCTGGTTACGTGGAGATCTTTCTTGTCCTTTCAGGTTTTTGAGGTCTTCTGCTAGTGTTCAGTAGGTATTCTGTGAGAACTGTTCCACTGTAGATGTATTTTTGATGCATTTGTGGGAGGAGGTGATTTCCACATCCTTCTACTCTGCCATCTTTATTCCTCTCCCCAACCATTATCAGGTAAATTACTTATCTCCATTTCTTTAAGGTTTTTTTTTTTTCCCTGAGGTTTTATCTTATTCTTTTGTTTGGAACATATTCCTCTGTTATTTCATTTTCTTTGACTCTTTGTTGATTTCTACAGTAGATGAAACTACCATCTCTCCCAGCCTTGAAGGCATGGCCTTGTGTAGGAGATGAGCATATTGTTCAACCCTGCGCTAGCTCTTGGTTATCTCCCTTTGTGATTGTCCAAGCAGCCTATTTCATTTTTAATAGCTCCTAGTAGTTGAGGATGTGCCAAGACCTGTCAGTGTCCCAAAGGGGAGAATCTGTCAGCACCTAGATTCATGTTGATTAGCATCCAGATCCTCAGGCAGCAGCTTTGAAAGTGTGCAAATATATACTGTCCTGTGGGATTGCAAGCATATAAGCCCCACTGGCCACCAGAGGCAGGCAATCTGTGGTGATTCCTGGGCAGCAGTCACAAAAATCAGGGCTCCAGATGAGTGTACAAGCTCCTATCTCAGAAACACCAATGAACTGTAATGAGGCAGAGGGAGAACGCAAAAACAGTATCCAACAGTGTATGTTCCCTAAGAGCACCTTCATGTGTGCCAATCCTCATGCTGAAATTTCAGGAAAAGCAAAAAGGTGGGGAGGGACTTTTTAAAATGCTTTCCATCAAGAAGATTCATGGACTACTTAATCCCTGAAGTATTCTGCATACTCAATATTTTTTTTCTTTCTCTGAATATTACTTTCAAGCAAGCACAATACCACTGTTTTTATCATCTACTCTCTTGACTTTCCTCTAACTTCTGCTCTGATAATCAAACTCTAGCTCCTAATCTGCATTTCTGCAATTACGTAACTTTTTTGTTTTGGGGACCAATTATCAATTAGAAATGAAACATTTCTGTAACCTACATAAAAGTGATAAAGGAACAGTAGAAAAGAAAAAGGGTGATTTAAAAAAAAGACTAATAAAATGGTCAATCATATAACAAAGTTCTTCAAGAAAAAAAGATGAAGTACATAAACAAATAATATTAGAGAAATACAATAACTACAAATAGAAATTTAAGTGGTATGCAAAAGTTATAAAGAAATGGATAGCAATAAATTTTAAGAGAAATGCACATTTTAAAAGGAAATATAGTTTTAATAACCTAAGTGGGAAAAGAATTTGAAGAAGAAGAGACACATGTATATGTATAACTGAATCACAATTTGCTGTACACCTGAAACTAACATAACATTGTTAATCAACTCTACTCCAATATAAAATAAAAATTAAAAAAAGGAAATATAGTTTACATAGATTCTTTTTGCCTGGTTTTGAATAATGTAAATACAACAATATCTGTAAACAGAATATGAACGTAAACTGATAAAATTACTTTGTAAAATCTTTTGGCACCATCTACTAAAGCTGAACATATGCACATGCCTTATGACTTATCAATTCCACTCCTAGGTATACACCCAGCAGAAATACATACATATGTTAAGCAGAAAATAGGCATAAGAATGTTCATAGCAGCCCTAATCACAGTAGACTAAAAATGGAAAAAACTGATGGTTTATCTAGAGTAGAATAATATATATATTGTTGTATGTTAATTCAATGGAATATACAGAATTGAAACTCCAACTACATGAAACATGTTGCAGAGAGGATCAGTCAAATCTACCAATAGGAAAGAGGAAAGTCCAGAAATCAACACATCCATATATAAAACAAAGATGACACCAGAAAAAATAATAAGGAAACAATAAATCTTAAAATACATGCTGGTTCATTCTATGGAGAAAGTAATGTAAATGCCTACCTTATATTATATACAAGGTGGACTCCAGATATTACTTATGACCTTTATTTGAAAAGTAAAAATATAAATCATATAAAGGAAAATGTAGGATAAAAATCTTTGCAATGCAGGGTAGGCAAAATTTTTTCTTAAATTAAATTCAAAAAAAGTATAAACTGTAACATCAAATAAGGGATGGGATGGCTCAACAAAAGTCATCTTTTAAAAAAAAATAAAGTATCCATGGACAAAGTCAATGGTTAGATGAGTGGATGAGAGGCTATGAAATGATAACTAAAATATTTAAAATCAACATTTGACTAATACATAGAGTGGAACATAGACATTGCTCTGTAAATCAACAAGAAAAGGGTAGAAAATTAAGTGGAAAATGGGCAAAAATGAAAACGGAATTCACAGGAGAATCCTGCATAAATACAGCAAACGATGCTCAAAATCACTAGTCATCAGAGAATTGAAAATAACAACAGCAGTAAACTATTACTATGTAGAAATGAGATTGGTAAAAACAAATGGGAAATTCAATAATACCAAATTCTGGTGAAGATGTTCACTGGGTAAGAATATAAATTGTGATTGCCATTTTGGAAAAAATCTTGCAGAATGTAGTTAAGTTAGGTGTCTGTTTCCCTATGTCCTGCCAACCATAGCTGAAAAATTATTGCACAGATTCATAAAAGGACATGTAGAAGGGCATTCATCACAATGTTTTTCGTGGTGGTAGGAAGCCATTCATCCATCATGAGGGGGTGGAATAGATAAATAATATACACACACTAGTAATCAGGCGTCATTAAGAAGTGAACTAGACAGTGTTGAATTTAAAAAGTAATGTAGAGAAGGAAGTCTATAGCTTGGGTGACCATACATCCTGGTTTGTCTAGACAGTTCCAATTTATACCTATTGTCCCAGCATAACTGTTAATAGCACTATCTTTAATTCTCAATAGTTTAACAATATACTGCATGGTCATCCTGCCTATATCATAACACCGTTTTGTGAATGTTGAATCACAAAAACACTCAAAACAACACTACCTATTTTTGCTAAATACATATTTAAAAACATTTATTGGAGGGGGAATTTATATTAGGAAGATATATAGGATGAGGAAATAAAATAAAAATAAAAGAATGACACTGTGCTGTATGACTATGATTCACTTTGCTTTCTGCTGTGAAGTCAAAAAAATTAATAATTATAGTTTAAAAAATTAAATACTTACAGTACTTCTGGTACTAAAAATGTGGTAGTTTGGGCTATTACTGGAATACCTGCAGAGGAAAATGTCAAATATGAATACTAAAACTAATTTCTCCCCCAAATAAAAGGGATTCTATACTTGGTCAGAGCATGCCTGAGCTGCCATGAGCTTTACATTTCTGCCCAAGCACCTTCTTAGAAAGTATAGTCGGGGCTAAAACTGGGAATATCAGCAACATCTACCCATAACTCAAGGTGCACTCAAGGTTGCTCAGTATCTGAAGACACTATAGCAAGAAGTAAATACTTTTACATCTTGTTTTTGTTTTAGAATAAAAACTGTTGAAGAATATTGGCTCTAACTCCTTCACCTGTAAACTGAGTTAAAATAAAATGATAAAGATTGAAAATCAAAAAAACAGTATTCCTTATTTGAAGCACTGAAGTAAAGAGCAAATTTCTATGAGTCCTTGTTCATTATCATTTCTCACTATAATTCAGAGTACTTTAATTTCTGTCTATATGATTTATCTACTCTCCAATAAAAATATAATGTGAGTCACCTATGGAATTGAAAGTTTTCTAGTAGCCACATTAAAAAAGTGAGAAAAAACAAGTGATATTGCTTCTAATAATATATTTTATTCAAAAGTATTCTTTTTTTTTGGTACTAAGTCTTTGAAATCTGGTGTATATACTACACTTACGAAACATCTCAATTTTGACTAGCCACATTTCGAGTACTCAAAAGCCAGATAAGGTCAGTGGCTATCATAAAGCATCATCTTGAAATTCCCTTTACCTTCCCTTTGCTTCAGTAATCTATTCCATGTCTACATTACACACTTAATTGCCATTGGAATTGCTCCATCCTTAAAATCTTAAATCAGAGGCAATTTCTGTGTGTATTTGTATGTGGAATTGCTGGGATATCACTATGTAACTCTTTTAATAGATGTCAGTCACATAATGAAATATATTTTATTATTTATAATGAAACATTTTATCTATATGCAGATTTCAGATAAAATATAAAAACATTTTAATGTATTTTTATATATCCCTATAAATTAGAATGGAATATATTTTCATCAAAGGTCTCTTTTCAAGTAAGTATGAACCACCTCCCACTTATGAATCTAAGACCTCTTTCACTATAGTAAGAAAGACAGAAACCTCAGGAAAGAGAAAAATACAAGTGAAAAATTTTGTATTTTAATTTACAAAGTTAACCTGGGCAATTTGTGAATGGAACCTGGTAGCTAAACGATAAAACTACCTTCTCTGACAAGTCCTTTTCCCCACCTTCTCCTTTATCAGCTTCCAACTCCTACTAAGGCTGGGTGCAAGTTATGGAGGGAACAGTAGCTAAAGGAGTCATATTTAATTTATTAACTTCATCACAGACAACTATAATAACACCTTCTTATTCCTGCTTCCTTAATTATGTCAAATATTTACTGTGTTATTGTTGGAAATGGATCTGGAATGATCAAAGCTGTGGGTGTGCAGATGGCCCATGTGCTAGGACAATTTTTTAATGAAAAGGACAGTGTCATCTCACTCTGGGACTCTAAGAATGTACTTCTCCTACTCTCTCTAGTGTATTCCCACTCTACCAGTTCTTCAAAATCAAAGAGAATTCTTGACTTTTACCCCTTCCTTCATCTCCTAAGAGATAAGTCATTCCTGACTTCACTTTTTCTCTCTCTATCCAGCCTAAAAAATATATTCTTTGGGTAGACCATTTTCTCTCAAACCCCTTATTCATCCTAAGGGGTTTGTCTGTCCTGGAATTGGTCCTCAATAGATCATACTCTTGGGCATCTGACAGAAGCATATGCTAAATCATTCATGTGGGAAAACCATATAGTGCAGGAAGCACGGGATTCCCACAGGAAGTCCAACCCCCACTGGATATATTAATCTAACAGAAAAAAAGACTTTGAGACAAAAAGTGTTTTCAGGGACAAAGAAGATCAATCCATTATAAGTGTGACCCAATAGAATAGCAGAGCATGAGAAAACATATTCTTTTCACGTGCATATGGAACATTTATAAAAACTGATCATCTAGTAGGACATAAAGCAAGTCTCAACAAATTTCAAAGAATAGGTATCAAGTGGACCCTGCTCTCTGATTATAGTACAATTAATGGAGAAGATATTAACAAAAACATAATCAAATATTTACATATTTGGAATAAAAAACAAACTTCTAAATAATTCGAGGGTTATAGAAGAAATAGTGATTATAGTTAAAAATGTCTAGATGTGAAAGATAATGAAATTATTACATATCATTTCTTATGGGATACAGCAAAGGAGAACTATATGGGGTATTAATACCTTTAAATGCCATATTAGAAAAGAATAAAGACCAAAAACTGTGAGCTAAATGTCTGGCTTAAGATATTTGAGAAAAAATATCAGAATAAGCCTAATGAAAATAAAAAAGTGAAAAATGAAAACAGATATCAATAAAATAGAAAATAAAGACACAAAGATAAGTAAAACAGACGAGCTTCTGACAAGACATTAAATGATTTGAAGTGGTACTTTAAAATCTACACTAAAACACTTATGCTCAGGGGTTTAACATATGAGTCCAATCACAACATTCAAGGAACAAGTTATCCTAATCCTATACAAATTCTTCCAAAGAACTGAAAAAGAGATAACACTCTCTAACTCATTTTGTAAAGCTAGTGTAACACTGATATCAAAACCAACCTAAGACATTATGAAAAAGAAAAATATAGACATAAAAATCCTAAAGAAAATATTTGCAAATTGAATACAATGAAGTATAAAGAGATAATAAACCATGACCAAGTTGCACTTATCCTATGTATGCAAAGATGATTTTATTAGAAAACTCTACAAATGAAACTCACCACACATTTTTTTTTTTCTTTGCGGTACGCGGCCTCTCACTGTTGTGGCCTCTCCTGCTGCGGACGCGCAGGCTCAGCGGCCATAGCTCACGGGCCTAGCCGCTCTGCACCGGGGCACGAACCCATGTCCCCTGCATCGGCAGGTGGACTCAACAACTGCGCCACCAAGGAAGCCCTCAAGCTGTCTTTAAAAACCCTTCCCTTAAGTCCATTGGTGAGTTCAGGTCTTTTGAGCATTTATTGCCTCCTTGCACCTGCAATAAATGCTGAACTTTCCTTCACCACAACCCAGTGTCAGTAGATTGGATTTACTGCGCATCAGCAAGCAGACCCAAGTTCAGTAACATTGGCAGAAAATTTAGGTAAATACCTCTAAGACCTCGGGGCAGGGAAATATTTCTTAAATAAAACATCAACCCTGGAATTCTCAACTCCCCCACCCCCCAAAGGCTAACAATAAAACACAAATTCATTATATTAAGTTTAAGAAATCTTGTCCTTTACAAGCACACCTTGGGGGACCTTGAAGATGGCGGAAGAGTAAGACGCGGAGATCGCCTTCCTCCCCACGGATACACCAGAAATACATCTACACGTGGAACAACTCCTACAGAACACCATTTAAAAAAAAAAAAATCCAGGATCCAATCAAAGATTCTGATAGCAAAAAAAAAAAAAAGCACACCTTATTAAGAACTAAAATTCAGGGAATCTGTGACTACCATGACAAAAAAATACCATTTTTGTCTTCCCTAACCTCTAATTGAAATTTAGCATTTCCTTAATTATGAATGTACACCAGCAGTTGGCAAACTACGTTCTTTGGGCCAAATCCCATCTGTTTTTGTAAGCGGATTTGTATTTGCACACAGCCACGCCCTTTGTTTACTATTGTTGGTGTATGCTGTCCCCTATAATAGCAGAGTTGAGTGGCTAAAACATAGACTGCATTGACCGTAAAGCCTAAAATATTTAATATCTGGTCCTTTACACTAAAGTTGATGACCTCTGGTGTACAACATAACAAACGTTATAAACTCCCGAAGTTCACAGGTGAAGCTGAATAATATCAGGTACCATACTTTATTGACACAGGCATGTGTTGAGAGCTTGAAATATATCATTGTATTCAAGCCTCACAACAACCCCATGAGACAGGTTTAATCATCGTCATTTTATAAAGAAGGAAATGAAGGTTTACAAAGTTCTGTCAGAATGCTACGTTTTTACTTTTTCTCAGTACTTCAATAATCCTTTCCAACGGCTACTCTCACTCTATTTGAACTCTCCATCTGTCCATTGAGATGCCATGGATCCCTTCCTTCTGAAACCTCTATAATAGTTTGATTTATTGTGGGTATCCTTACATCTTAATGTTAGAAGGTAATAATAATTGTTATAGTAAAATCTGATTTTTCTAGTTAATCTGTATTTTAACCTGTGTTGAAAATCTAAAATATTTTGATACACTTTCCAATCCAGCAGTCACCTAATGTTGACCAAAAAGCAAACTTGCATAGAGGATCTCTCAGAACTTTAAAGTTTTCCTTCCCCAAATCCACCCACTTTATGCGGGAATTACACTCCCTTACGTTTGTAGAGTGTATATTTTGTAAAGCACTCTCTCACAAATCATTCAACCACAACTACCTAATATAAACGATCAACTACCCTGTTACCCTAGTGAAGCTGGCCTCCCCCCCCACCCCGCCCCGCCTCCGCTATTTCAGGTAGAGACGTTTTGGTTCTCCTGTGCTTTTCTTCCCTCTGGCAAAAGGGTGCAGTGGGGTCCAGGGGATGGCGACGTGAAGGTTCCGCGACCCTACGGCGGGAACTTGAGGAGACAGGCAAGTCCTAACAGTGTGCCCTCATTTCCCGCCCTCATTCACTGAAAACTCTCGGAAGGGGCGTGGGGAGCCGGGGCTGGTGTTGGGGCAACTGCGAGACCAGGCTGTGGTCTACAAGAGCGCCTGGCCCCGGGACGCTGAGGCGCCGGGGTGGGTCCCCGCCTGCCCCGCCCCAGGGGCGCCCCCCGCCCGCGACTGGCGTCTCTTTACCTCCACAGAGCCGAGCCGCAACAGCTCAACCAAGACAGCAGCACCGCCACTCCTGAGGCTGACATGGCTGGCGGCGGTTCGCAACCACCCAACAGCCCAGCGCGCCCGCCAGTCGGCGCGCTCCCGCGGACGCCGGTTTCTGGAGGTGCTCGGTGCCAACCCGGGGTCTGGCGGGGCCGCTCATCGCGAGGCGAGGGCGTCTGCGCCCGCGTGCCAGCCACCCCTGGAGAGGCGAGGGTGCGTGCGCATGCGTGCAAGCGCGCGCTGAGGCCGGGGCTCCCCAGGCGCCAGAAAGTTAGCTGCCGGCCACGAAAGCTTAAATCAGTTTTTAGGCAAAGCTAGAGCTATGCTTTTTTGGAATGAAATAGCAAAACCACTTAAACTGATCACTGAGAATCCAAACTGACAGGATGAAGGTGAAACTTTTAAGTTAGTGTATCTTTTAGCCCAAGTCTTTCTTGTGACAGTATATAATCACTGCAAAGCTGTTAACATATCTGGCAGTACTATCCAGGGAGTAGGCACTCCATAAGTGATTTTAAAGGTGAACAGAGGGGGCTTCCCTGGTTGCTCAGTGGTTAAGAATCTGCCTGCCAATGCAGAAGAAACGGAAACGGAAACGGGTTTGACTTCTGGTCCAGGAAGATCCCACACGCCGCAGAGCAACTCAGCCTGTGCACCGCAGCTACTGAGCCTGTGCTCTAGAGCCCGCAAGCCACAACTACTGAAGCCCTTGTGCCCAGAGCCCCGTGCTCCGCGACAAGAGAAGGCCCCGCTAGCTGCAACTAGAGAAAGCCTGCGTGCAGCAATGAAGAGCCAAAAATAAAATAGGTAAAATTAAAAAAAAATTTTTTTTTTAAGTTGAACAGAAATGAATAGTAAAGTGTGCCTATTGAACACCTGCTTTATGCCCAACACTATCTCGTGCACTTGAGTACAAAGAAACAGGAACAGGACAGGACTTCCCTGGTGGCCCAATGGGTAAGACTCTGCACTCACAACCGGGTTCCATCCCTGGTCGGGGAACTAGATCCCACAGGCCGCAAGTAAGAGTTCACATGCCGCAACTAAAGATCCCGCTTGCTGCAACTAAGACCTGGCGTGGAGGGAGAAAGGAAGGAAGGAAAGAAGAAAGGAAGGAAGGAGAGAGACAGCATTCTGGTTTGCAAAGGGATTTGTAACCTTGTAGTAAAGCCAAGATAAACAAAACCAGTTATCACGTAGTATTATAATTTATCTGTTTACTTGTACCAAATAATCTGAATCCTTGAGGACTATAATTGTATCTTTATTCATCTTCGTGTTATCAGTGCCTAGCATAATCTTATTTTGTAGTAAGTTCTCGGTGTTTATTGACTTAATGAATAAAAGTAGTAAAATTTGCTCTAAGGACTATAAGAAAATGTATATATATGATTTGGGAGACACTACATTTAATGCGATTCTATTCCCAGTTTATTCCAAAGCAGCTTTATATCAGAACTAGATGTCATAGTTAATTTGTGTTGCAGTTGGAAGAGCATGTGATCAGTAGTAGGCATTGTCAACCACAAAAATAAAACAGCTAGTTATTTTACTAGCAAAATGGGTTTATTTGGGAGTAGCAGAGAATTGCTACTCAGGACAGGCAAGCTATGGTGAATCACAGGCAAGTCTGAAGAACAAAGGAGAAGGGGCTTGCTTTTATTAGGTTTTAGGAGGAAATGCTTGAGTTGTTTCGAACAAACGTGCATTGGAGAAGAGCCAGGGTCCGAGGTTATGGCAGTTTCTCTGGGTACAAGTGTTAATGCATTGCTGCTGGGTCAAGGAGGGATCTTCCTTCCTTTTTCTTAAAAGCAGGAGATAAAATTGCTGTGTGAAAAATGTCCTCCCTTATACCAGAAGGAAAGTAGCATTCTATCTTCCTTCTTGCTGCTGGTTATGCAGGCTGCAACAAGTGGCAGGTGGGTGAGAGCTCCCTCTTTAGGGCTTCCTGACTCCACTTAAGATGAAGTTGCCTTTATTTACACACACACCCCTCATCTCAACCCCAGCGCCATTGCAGACACATCATTTTCACATAGTTCTTCAGGAATTTAAAATATTCCAAAGCTCAGTGGGAAAGGCTCGTGGTTAACTCTAATTTTGAAGCAATCTAAGGAATCTGATAAGCCTGCATCCTTTCCCTATACATAGGATGTCACCACATAGCAGTTAAATGACATGGAATTGAAATGACAACCAAAAAGTGCAGTCAGTCTGGGCAAGGGGTGGGGGTGGGGGGGGGATAAGATGGAGTGGCTTTGTGGGAACAAGAATATCCTGTTCTTGGAGTGGTAAAGAATCAAGGTAAACAGGGGCACATCAGGACCATTCCTCAGCTATTCATTCTTGAGCCAGTGCCTAGGCTGTACAGGCAGAACTGCTTTCAAATGACTGAATTACTTACAATTAGTGGTTACCTTATTGTAGGTGCCCAAGATGGGTGAGCTCACTTTCTATTGAAAGCCCTTTTGTCTTATCTTGAAATTTACCTCCCCTTTGACAGGGACAACTCCTCCCTGAAATGGAACTCCAACAGCCACCCAACCCCTATTTCACATCTTATACCAGAGCTTGTTCAGGACAAAGTGGGAAGAAAAGATAATATGTAAACCTGTGGGAACTGATCACTCTCCCCACACCTCCTTAGGACCATGAGTGTCCCCAGGCTACATTCCAGCTCCTCACTAGTTCCCCCAGGTCATAGTTCCATCCCAGCCCCTAATCTGAAATAGACTGTCTGGGGTCACCAGGGACCCTGCACTACTTGTAACAGAGGACATGTTCCTAGCATGTCAAATTAGAATCATTTGTTACAATATCGTGTTTTGGGTACATATAGTTTATGTCATAGGCTACAAAACTACTCATGGATGACATTGTTTCTATAATACATGAGGCAAAATGCATTTCAAGTTTCGATAGACATGAAATGAATTTGGTGGACACTTCTGCCACTTCACCCTAAATTCTGACATTTAGACACATAGTCCAGGAATCCTTGATCACAATTGAAAGATTGGCACCGCTGAAGTTAATTGAAGTTGTCACCTTTATTTTCTGCAGACTTAGCCATAGTCATAGTCACACTGATGTACACGCTGCATGATCCTGTATCACATCTGTTTTCATTCTTTGTCAAAAGGCATTAGAAAAAAGTGCAATACCTAATTTCTAACCCGCTATTCCTGCATCAGAAATATAATTCACTCTAATCCTTAACTCCATTTAAAAAATTTGCATGGGGCTTCCCTGGTGGCGCAGTGGTTGAGAATCTGCCTGCTAATGCAGGGGACACGGGTTCGAGCCCTGGTCTGGGAGGATCCCACATGCCGTGGAGCAACGGGGCCACAGCTACTGAGCCTGTGCGTCTGGAGCCTGTGCTCCGCAACACGAGAGGCCACAATAGTGAGAGGCCCGCGCACCGCGATGAAAAGCGGCCCCCGCTTGCCACAACTAGAGAAAGCCCTCACACAGAAACGAAGACCCAACACAGCCATAAATAAATAAATAAATAAATAAGCCAAGCATTGGAAGCCCTTTAAAAAAAAAAAAAAAAATTTGCATGAGGGCTTCCTTGGTGGCACAGTGGTTAAGAATCTGCCTGCCAATGCAGGGGACATGGGTTTGAGCCCTGGTCCGGGAAGATCCCATGGGCCGTGGAGCAACGAAGCCCATGCGCCACAACTACTGAGCCTGCGCTCTAGAGCCCATGAGCCACAACTACTGAACCCGCGTGCCACAACTACTGAAGCCTGCACACCCAGAACCCATGCTCTGCAACAAGAGAAGTCACCACAATGAGAAGCCCATGCACCAAAACAAAGAGTAGCCCCCGCTCTCTGCAACTAGAGAAAGCCCGCGTGCAGCAACAAAGACCCAACACAGCCAAAAATAAAATAAATTTATTTAAAAAAATAAAAATTTGCATGAATACTTCAGTCCCATTAAAGTAATATAGCATCCAATGGAGTTTAAATTCCCTTAACAAGTATTCATCAAACTATTAAAATGTGGTAGACATTGGGCCAGGCACCAAACATGTAATAGTAAACGGGATATTCTTGGTCCCTACACTAAATGGAACTTACCTTCCTTAGAGATGAGCAAGCAGAATCAAGGGTTTAATTTTTAAATGTATATAGGTTTAGGAGATAATAGAAAAGAAATGTAATCTAATTATGAAGGGTATAAGAACTAATGTTTAGGAATGTGAGCTTTATATAGGACCATTCATTGGTTACATTCTTCTAAAAGCCTTTTTATTATAAAAACATATATTCAGAAAAGTGCACAAAAGACGTGTACAGTTCTTAACAACTTATTACATAACCACTATGCAAATGTTTAAAAAGTAGAACATTATCAGCATTGCCTAAGAGCTTCTTATGCCCCCCTCCCCAAACTCATTACTCCCACTTTTGTCATGAACCAAGCATCCATATACATGGGTCTGTTTCTGAGCTATTTGGTTCCATTAATCTTCTATCCATGTGACAAACTGTGATATCTAATAGAAGAATTCTCCCATCTTGTTTTTCTCCCTGGCTTCTTTAGCTATTCTTAGTCCTTTGCATTTTCATGTAACTTTTAGAATCAGTCTGTTGAATTTCACACACACACACAAAAGCTGTTGGGGTTTTATTGGGATTATTAAATTTATACATCAGTTTGGGGAAAAGTTGACATATTTACAATATTAGTCAGGAGGAGTCAAACTTCTTTCCTAAAGGACCAGATAATAAATAGTTTAGGTTTTGCCTCTCAGAGGCAAAATTGAGGATATTATGTACTTATATAACCATTTAAAAAGGTGAAAACCATTCTTAGCTCACTGACTCCTGAATCTCAGTAAATCAGATGCTGTTTTGAATGCATTTAGACTGTGGACTCTGGTTTTATGGCCCCATAAATTTGTTTTCTTTTAATTTTTCTCAGTAATATTATATAAGGTTTTGGGTGCAGTCTTGCAAATCTGTTATTCCTTCCACTGAATTCTTAATTTTGGTTATTGGACTTTTTTAAATTCCAGAATTAACTTGTTTTTTCACATGTTCAGGTACCTGCTGAAATTCTCAAAACTTGTATATCTCCTTAAACAGAATAAGGAGTTATTTGATAGTCTATTGAACAGAATAAGGAGTTATTTGATAGTCTATGTCTGAAAGCTCCAATGTGTCCATCCTCTTTGGGCCTGTTTCCATTGTCTTTTTACTGGTTTTCTGTTGTTTCATATGCTTGGTTGTGTTTTATCGTATTCAGGATATTTTAGTAGCAAAACTGTTTGTAGAAACAATTCGAAGTTTAGAATGATGACATTTTCCTCTAGAGAGGGTTTTTGTTTGCTTATGCCAAGGCTTTGGGGAAACTCCCACTTTAGGATCACCTTAATCCAATTTTAAGGACTGGGATCATTGGAAGCTGAGCTGCAATCCCCTTCGAGAGCCTTTTTCTTCCCTACATCTGGTTCACCCCTATTCCTAGGGTGCAAAGGCCTGAGGGCCACAAACCAAAGTGAGGGGCCTTCACCAGGTCTACTCCCCTTTGACAGACTCTGGCCCCTACTTCTGGAAGGCTGTCAGAATCACATCAGCCTCTGAACTGCCTCCTCCAAGTTTGACAAGTGCTAGAACAGTGGCCTGTAACGTTAAGCCCACCTCCCAGGGCCTCCACCTTCTCAATGGTCCTGGTCCAATAATTCTTCAAATTCATGTGAGCTCTGATTCCTTTGGATTTTTAAAATATTTTGTCCAGCCTTCCTAGTTGCCCTCAGTGGGATGGTCAGTCCAAATTACCTATCCACCATTAGAAGAGCAGAAATCCTCATTAGTTATTTGTTAGTTACTGGAGTAGCCTCATTCATACACAGCATGGTAACAATATGTACAATGTCAGTACGCCATTGTCCATCTTTGATTCTGTGTTAAAAAAGAGTTTTGTAGAAACCATTAGGCCTTGGAAAAATCAATTGCTCTCCCTAACAGGAAGGTTTCTATACTCATAGCAGCAAGCATGGGTTACCTCTGTCTACCTATAGCAAATAGCAGTTAACTGATTCACACATCTTTATTGAGAGCCTATTACATGTGAGGGGAATGAAGAGATGACATTCTCACCTTATAGCAGAACTAAGTGACTAATTAATTAGTTGACATATCTCAAGACAAACCCTAAAGTTCAGGTTTCAGCTCTCTTCTGCTTTTTCAAATTATATATTCTTCCCAAGGACATGCAAGAGTCTAATTTCGACTGCTTAAATGCCTTTATTTCTTTCAGATAAAACTGAAAAAGCAGAATAACAGCTCAATATTTTTGGCTATTGGGGCAATGACGTCTGGCAATTCTCAAAAAAAATATAAATGACCAATAAGTATATAACTTTTCATTAGAAATAAAATTAACGAATTACACAATGAGATTTTTTCTATCAAGGTGGCAAAATATTCTTTTAATGATAATACACAATGTTAGGAAGGGTTCAGAGAAATGCTCTCTTCTGCTAGAGAATAAATTAGCACAGCTGTTTTTGAGGAGTATGTATCAATACAGCAAAGCCTTGAAAATGTGCATACCCTGCAATTCCACTTTTAATGATGTAGCCAAGGAAATAATTAAGAATGTGTAAACAGATTTAGCTATAAGGTTGCACGTTATATCACGTTGTTTATAAGAAACTGGAGACAATCTAATAGTGGATCGTTTAAATAAATTATAGTACAGAAATACAATGGAATACTAAAAACAATGGTGTATATAGATGGATATCTACTGACATGGGAAGTCAGTATTTTGTTAAATGGAAAAAGCAAGTTATAAAAGAGTGTGATCTCATATTTGTTTAAAAAGACCATGCATGTTTATATACAGTACATATAGAAAAACACTAGAACCATGTACACCATATAACCATTGGCAATCTTTGGATGGTGGAAATATGAGTGATTAAAAACATTTCTATACCCATTTTTGTATTTATCTGAAATGAATGTGTATTATCTCTGTGTTTAAAAATTGGAAAGAAAAGTCAAAGCCTAATTTAAAAAATGCTTTGCCTAGGTTTTGGCTTGTGATACGAGGGACCATATGCACCTAGAGGCATCTGCTTGGTTTTGCTCCTTATGACCTGAGTGGATAATTCTCGTTTTTGTTCTTGTTTTCCTGCAAATGCCATAATCGTGGACAACAGTTCTCTCATTTTCTACTAGAGCTCATTGAGGCTATGATTGCGGAAGGAAACTGCCTTTCTAGGGGAGTAGGCTGGTTGCAAAAGGCCCATACTTTAATTGGGGGACACTTAGAGTAAGCTAAGTGGAGAAGAAGGAGGGAGCAACCAGAAAACAAATGCAAAGGAGTGGACAGCAGATTGTCTCTATTTAGTCGTCACTTCAATTCTAGGTCTACTGAATCTTAGAGGTAGAGATGATGGGAGGATACCTAAAACCTGGTTATATAGGTTCCCTCTAAGATGGTGAGTCATTTCAGAAGACAAATGACAGAACAACTGAAAATAATATTGAACATCAAACTGCTGCTAACATCAAACTGTTAGAGCAACCCTACAGCTATAAATAGAGGCATTTGATGGAAAGTTTGTATTCTGGGTTGGTATAGAGATTCCAAATGAACCCAAACTCAGAGAGGACCATGCCCAGTACGTTCAGTAAATGATGACACTATCCATTAAAGGAGTCTCTCCTAAGAGCAAATGAAGAGTCACTTGTCCGGATAAGACAAACCTATAAACTCATGTATAATATGGCAAAGGCCTATCCCTTCTATATCTCACACCCTCCATTCTGATTCCAAGAAATGTGTCCAAGGTAATGTGTTTCTGATTAGCAGTTACATACTGGTTTGTAAATGCTTTACTTTTAAAAAGAATAAATTGCTGTAGATAAAGTTAGCCATACGAAGAAGTCATTCTCAGACACTCGTATGTGTTCTTGAATGAGAGGAAAAAGGGGGAGTTTCAACTATCAGCACGTGAGCATTACTTCTCGTATGTCACTGTGGCTAAAAGGTTGAATACCACCGTTCTAGAGCAAGAAACAAGGGAACTCCTGGATAAAAGAGAGCCCAGGCAGAATACCAGGCAGGAGAATTAGCTTGTGAAAGTACCCCGGGGACCTAACACTGGGGGGGGGAAAGGGAAATTAAGAAATGTTGTGATGCAAAGCAAACTAAGCAAGAGGCACGCACTTGAGGCTTTGAGGAAGCAGGATTAGCTCTCTGCATGTTCAACTGGACATGTTGATACTCATAATTTATATTAGTACCGAGAAGGCAGCTGCAGTTATACCAGGTTAAATGCCAGTTCTTGTGAGGAGCAGCTGTCACAGCTGGGTGTGGAGCTGATTCCCTTCCCCTCAGTTACTCATGGGAAACCCGTTCCATGGCCACATAGAAACTGTTCTTGTCATCGAGGCAATGCCAGCCAATTGGTCCGATTTCACAGTCTGAACAGACCAGAAACCTGTTGCCCACATCCTTAGTGAAGCCCATGTTCTGAAAGATGAACATGTCATCACCGGCCAGTGCTCCTAGGGAAGTTCGCCATCAAGATTGCTGCCATCGGCTAGAGTTGGCTTCTTTCTCATGGAAGGGCAGGAAAAGCTGCAGTGGAAGAGAACATAAAGAATACAAAAACTGAACTGGCCCAGTTATATCATCACCCTCATTCTACTTATACTTTATAACTGCTCCCTAGCAGTTTCTTGGAATGAGAACAAACAAGGAACCCTGTCATTAAATTACAGACTAGGATGCTGGGAGGCTCCTGTGCTGCCTCTGGTCCATGCCCTAATTCTTAAGAGACTTGAAAGAGGAACTTGGACTGGTTGCCGTGGTAACTTGGCTTCACTGCTATCCTGATTATGGTCCATAAGGCCCTAGCTGTTCCTAATCTCCCCCTGGCTTATTCTGCCCCAGCCACACTGGCCTTCTTGGCTTCTTCAAACAAGATTAAGTCTGCTCTGCTCTCAGATCTTGGCAAGGCCAGTTCCTTCATGATATTAAGTGCAAATGTGTTTGATATTCAGTGTTTAAAAAACAAAAACAAGGTCAACTTCCCCTTAATGCTTCCAAGGAAAGCAAGCTTACTAGCAATTCCTGAAGGCAACCTATTCTTCCTTTGAATAGCTGAAGCTTTCCTAACATGGAGTTGAGAAAGGAAGTCAGCCTCCCAGATTCCCTACCCCTTTGTTCTGAGCTACAGGACAACTCTTCCACACTAGCAAGCTGCTATTATCTTTATGACCAGGAGTCCCTGCCTCCCCTCCCATTGCGGTTATGTCTGCAGCAGTGTAATGGGGCAGGAAAGCTGTATAGTTTCTAAATGCCACAGCTGTCACCTTTAATCTTTCTAGTCTCACCCTGAAACAAAACCTATAAAACTTAAACTAGGCCATATGCCCAGTACCCTCTGGGAATGTGAACTGATGAAAGGGTGGGGCATAAACAAATTACTCAAAAGGAAGAGACAGTATTCATACACCTTCTGACCCCTGTTTTGCCCATTATCTGAATGGCAGGCCTTTCTGTGCTTCCAAAAGCACTCCCTTCTGAGGAGGAGCCATATTAAATAGGTATGTCCCTGGCACACCTGAAAATGAAAGCACTGCCCCCAATCTGACTGGCAAGCCTAGGGAATGCCTATATACCTGGCTAAGAAACATGAAACATACTTTCCTTTCATAAAGGCGAGTTTTCCAATAGAATTGAACCTGGTGTACAGACCAAAGGCCTGGGCTCTAGACAAGTTGAGATCTATTGAGTTAAAGACAACCAGGCTTCCCTGGTGGTGCGTGGTTGAGAAGCCACCTGCCAATGCAGAGGACATGGGTTCGAGCCCTGGTCTGGGAAGATCCCACATGCCACAGAGCAACTAAACCCATGCGCCACAACTACTGAGCCTGCGCTCTAGAGCCCACGAGACACAACTACTGAAGCCTGAGCGCCCTAGAGCCCACGCTCCACAACAAGAGAAGCCACCGCAATGAGAAGCCCACACACCGCAACGAAGAGTAGCCCCTGCTCACCACAAGTAGAGAAAGCCCGCACACAGCAACAAAGACCCAACGCAGCCAAAATTAATTAATTAATTTAAAAGAGTTAAAGACAGACTCTAACGCTGTTATGTGCCTGATTCTCCCAATCCCTAGTGCATGTTTCAATGCCGGCAGCTCTAAAGGAATCTCCCCTCTCAGTGGTTACACAGGACACATGCTCATCCCTCCCTTTATCCCTAACTTGCCTTGAAACACATGGGACACCAGCCCACAAACCAGATGATACACCTGGTCTTGAGAGTGGCAATGGTGGCATTCACATCCTTGGGTACCACATCTCCATGGCAGAGCAGGCCATGTATTTGCCTGCTCAAGTGTGAGGGTCACACTTGACCCATCTGATTGGAGGGTTTAAGCAGGCATTGGTGATCCTTGACACCAAGAGCTGCTCATAACCCTTCTCATTTGAGACAATGTGTGAGCAGGTCACCAACAGAAAGTGGATGCAGAGGTAGGGCACCAGATTGGTCTGGAACTCTGTGAGGTCCACATTGAGGGCACTATCAAAATGCAGAGAGGCAATGATGGAGGACAATCTGGTCCTTGAGCCAGTTGAGGTTGGTGTAGGTAGGGCACTTGATGTCCAGGTTACAGTGACAGATATCATAGATGGCCTCATTGTCTACCATGAAGGCATAGTCCAAGTGCTCCAGGGTGGTAAGGGTGGTATGGGTGGTAAGGATGGAGTTACCAACTGCTTTGGACACTTGAGAGGCTGGGTAGACAGTAAACTCCAACTTGGATTTCTTTTTTTTTTTTGTGGTACGTGGGCCTCTCACTGTTGTGGCCTCTCCCGTTGCGGAGCACAGGCTCCGGACACACAGGCTCAGTGGCCATGGCTCACGGGCCCAGCTGCTCCGTGGCATGTGGGATCTTCCTGGACCGGGGCACAAACCCGTGTCCCCTGCATCGGCAGGCGGACTCTCAACCACTGGGCCACCAGGGAAGCCCTTCAACTTGGATTTCTTGCCACAGTTAACAGAAAGCTGTTCCATCAGCAGAGAGGTGAAGTCTGGGCCAGTGTCCTCCTTAAAGCTATGGAAGATCAAGAAACCCTGAAGCCCAGTACACTGGTCTGTCTAGGGTAGGAGATAACACTGTTAAGGATGCAGATGACATTATTATCTGTCCCCAGCCCTCTTCTCCTGACAGGACGCTTTCCTGTCTACAAAACTATTGTGACCTAACTACAACTGTATTCACTTCTATACTTCAAAAACACAAAACTTTGAAGCATAATTTATACTTAACTTATACATATTATTATACATACAGTGAATGCTTTGACAAATGTATATACCTATAGAACTATCAAACCAATCAAAATATAGAAATCTCCATCACTCCAGAAAGTTCTCTCATGCTCTGTTGCTTCACCTCTATAGATGTGAGAAGAGAATACCTACAAGGGGCTTGGGGTTCTGGGGAGACAGATGACCTAGAAGGGCAGTGCTGTGTGTGTGAAGTGTCAGGGGTGAGGGGAGGGGAGATGAGGGTCAGGTGGACATCGGATCTGTAGTCAGAGAGCTGAGCCCTCTCAGCTTTGTAGCTCTGCCACCTAGTTGCAGGACAGTGGGACTGGGGCTGGTGGTGGTGGTATCCAGGCCCCACCTCAGACTGGAACCCAGGAACCTGCAGGTTTAACAAGTACCCTTGGTGATTCTGATGTAGTTGTTCCTTGGACTAGAAAAGCATCAGACTATACCAGACACATGAGTAGTAACAATATAAAAGTTCTTCATTTGCAATATTACATATATCAAATCATTGTGTCCTATACCTGAAACTAATATGTCATATACAATTATATATATTATATACAATAAATATACATTATATACAATAAAAAATTTTAAAAGCAAAAAATAAAATAAGTAGGCTTTATGTAAATTGACAACTAAAAGAAATTCTCCTTTTTAAGAAAGGTCTAAGCTTAAGGGGTGCCTTGTCATATTTTCACACAGAATCCCATTCCTCAGGTCACCCGCAAGTCCTCAGTCTTTGAGCAGCAGAGAGTATGTCTGGACAATCCCTTTAGAGGGCCAGTGCCAAAGTACTGGCTCCTAGCTGGCCCTGGTCCTGGCTCTCCTGGCCTCAGGCAAGGGATAGGATAAACTGGAAAAGTGGCTAAAAGCTAAGAGGAGCCTCTCCCAGCCGGAAAGCCCTGCTTAGGAGTCCAAGAACAACAAGCCGAGCTTCTGAGGCAGCTTCCTCCCACCTGCTGGGGCTAGAGATGGATCAAAAATCAAAAAAGGTTTGGATCAGACAATCAGGCGTGGCAAAGCAACAACCAGCAGGGCAGAAGTCAGAGTCCACAGGCTCAGGGCAGAGCAAGTTACTCAGACTTCTAACCCTAGATCCACACCCAGGACACGCAGCTCCCCCTAGAGGAAGCAAGTGGACAGACAGGCCAGAGGAACCAGCACCAGCCATAGGCCTGTGGTTCCCCTTTCTTCCACCCAAGTCCAGCCTCCCAGGTGCCAAGGGCACTTGGTCTGCTCACCAGTTTTTGGATCCACTCCAGCACCAGATCGAGGATCTCCTTCCCCACAGTGTAGTGGCCTTGGGCAGAGCTGCTGGCAGCATCTTCCTCTCCAGATATCAGCTGCTCAGGGTAGAAGAGCTGCCTATACCTGCCAGTTCTTACCCCATCCTGTGCGGAGGAAAGGTCTCCTCCACACAGGCACTAGGACCTTTGCTGCTGAGCTCCCCCACGTAGAACCGAAGATCAGGGCCTGAGGCCCACTTGTAAAGCCCAGTCCTACTTGGGCTGTGAGGGGGAAAGTTAGGGGGTCCCTTTTCCAGTCCCTTCCCTCTCATCACAGCCACTTCATTCTGCTTAGTAAGGAATCAGTGGTGTGTTCAGGGGAATCTCATTTGACTTTTGACTGGAATAAGAACACAGACTAATGCAGAAAACCCAGGCCACAGTTCAACATCTATAACAACATCTTTAGGAAGATGGGGGAGGGGTGACATTTTCAAGAACAAGAAACCGAGGAAATCCAGACGCAGAAAGGAGGAAGCAGAGAACCCCTTGAGAGCCAACAACAGCCAAGTTCACATAGGTCCACATCCTATTAAGGGGCCCATTTCGGTTAAACTCAGCACCCAGTTCCTTAGGCAATGTTATCCCTGAGAGCCTGAGGGTAGGGAAAGGGAAGTTTAAAGTTTCTGCTTTAATATCCACTCTTTTCTGTAGTCTTCTTTCTAGGTCTGACCCCTGACTCAAACATCTAGTGGTTTCCCAGGCAGAGCTCTCTAATTTCCCTCTCAGCACAGGAAGCCCGCAGGACCCCTCCTGAAGATAGAGTCTAGACAAAAGCAACAGACCTTATTGTTGTTCTTGGCTAGTGACTGCCTGCATTCCAAGAGTTCTTCCCCTAAGCAGAGCTCCCAGCTGATTTGGGGGATGGCAAAAATATGGGCTGGGGGTGGGGAACCCACCAAGTGCCCACTCACCTATGACAGAAGGCTCTAGGTCCACAAAGACAGTCCCAGACACGTGCTTGCCAGCCCTGTCTTACTGATGGTGTTGAAAGGGGTCAGCGCAGCTCCCCAGTGCCTTTTGTTGCTGGGCACAGTGCCACTGGGCTGGATGTCGTGCTCCAGGCAGTAGAGCTCCCAGTGGGCACTACCCATCTGCACCGCAGCCTGGCCCACAGGGATAGAGATACACTCATGCTCTAAAGGCAAGCAGAGCTGTGGCATGGTCTGCAGAGGGCCAGGGGCTTTAAAAGACTTCCCTGGGAGCACCCCTTTATCTGTCCTCCCTGGAGCCTGAAGCCTAGCAGTGCATTACCTGGTTCCCTTTATTGGGTTCCCTTCCCAGGCCTTCCCACACTTTAAGGCCCTCATTTTCTCTTCATTTACCCAGGGCTTGAGAACAAAGATGGCTAAAGCCTAGATCTTCTACAGAAAGTCAATACCAAGCAGCCAAACCCCACTGCCTAGTGCCCTGTCTTGCTGGCTGGGATGATTCTAGAAGGCACAGAGCCCCCGCATGCCAAGATAGGGCACCCTGGAGCTTCTAGCCCTAGACCCCTAGGAGAACGAGTCTCCAAGGCCGGGACTTGACGTCCTCCACACCCTGAAGTGGGCAGAAGATGGAGTTCAGGTCTGTGGCTTAACGGAGGCACAGACTCTGGAGTTAGAGCGCTTTGAAAGCTCATCTGCACCCTCCCCTTTTGGGGGGATATGCACCTACTCTGGACACTTGTCCTGGCCCCCTCAGTACAGATGGGTTAACCCAGATAATTACTTGAGGGTAACAATGAAAGCAGAAAACTCACCTCACCCGTCCACTCTCCTCATTGAGGTAACTCCTGTGATGGACAGGCTCTCCCGGCTTCTGGTCCTTCAACCCAACCCAGTCTAGACCTTCCCAGAGGCAGAGGGGGTCTTCTAGAACATCGGCAACAGTTTCACAGTTCAGTTTAGTTAGGAACTGTCCTCCAAGACAGCCTCAGAGCCTCCACAGGGGTTCTGCCCAGAGGTGGGGATCCCGAGATTCCCGGGAGGCACCGGGGTCTGTGTACACACCCTGACTTCTCCCTTTTAACTGAGGGACTTAGCGTCCTTGGGCACCGCAACAGGACAGAGGTGGGACAAAGCTCACTGACACCCCTGGTCAGGTACGGACCAAACGTCATGGGCCTTAGATCTCCGGCTCGAGTCCGGCCACCCAGCCTCAGAACCCGAGCGAACCTGCTGGAGGCTCCCCGCCGTCCCGGTCCCCGCCCCGGCACGGGCGTGGTGTCCGAGGCAGGCAGCACCGCCCCCCGCCCGCGGCTGGGGAAACACGCGGACCCGGGTCTCCCGCCACGCCGACGGGAAGGCGCGGAGAACAGCTGGGCGTCGACGCCCCGTCCGCCCCCCCTTTCCGCGCAGCCCACCGTCTTCGCCAAGTCTCCCAACGCCCCCCGCGCCCGGGATGCCGGCGTCTCCTCACCGTGGTCTCTCGGAGAGGTGGAAGCTGCGGAGGGCCCCTGGAGTGCGGGCGCGCCACGAGTCCCCAGCCGCACCCCACCCTGCGGCTTAGAGTCCCGGCCTAGCCGCCGGCTTTGCCCCTTAGCCGGGCTACAGTTGGGAGGGGGCCACCCCCGCGCGCCTCTCTCGCTGCCAGGCCCCCACCCGCGCCCGCCCGTCTCTCCGCTACTGGGCGGCCGCCTGCAAAATATCTCCGCCTTGGCCGGTCCCTGGGAGGTTTGCAAAGCCCAAGGGAGAGAAAGCCTCAGGGGTTCGAGTCCTCCGGCCAGCTTGACCTTCTTCTCTGGTGGTGTATGCTGGGTCTGAGACGTTGAAGCTTTCAGGGGATGCGTCATTCTGCTTTTGTTTTCGGTCTTTACCCGGGCAACACCGCGGACCTGGTGGGAAAAGCGCATAAACCTTGGAGGGCGATGCAGACTTGAGGTCCACAAACACCAGAGAAAGAGAGATGCTGTGATGAGAACCAGGTGCTGGGAGGTT
>NW_020172144.1:1592874-1599580 GCF_003031525.2 Neophocaena asiaeorientalis asiaeorientalis
CTGGGGTGGGGGTGGGGGGTGGGGCAACTGTTCCTGTTCAGGTGTCTCAGATTTCCAAAAGAGCAAGGGGTCCAGGCTGGCTGAAGCAGATCCAAGAGGCCTTGTGTGGTGGAGATGAAAAAGCAGGCTAGGGCCTTGAATGCTACTCCGAAGCAGTTGCACATAATTCCACTGACTCTGGGGAACCATTGAGGGTCTTTGATCAGAGGAGTGATGTGATCAGAGCAGCATTTTAGGCAGTACATAGATGTTGCTCCTATGTCCCCCATCCTGGGGGTGGTTTGCTATTTTTCCATGCTAAAGGGCATACACACATTTTCCCTCTCTCCAAGCTGTTTGTCAGCTGTCTAAAATGAGGTTTTACTTCTAAATACTTAACATAAAAATTATTCCATTTCCTAATTTGGGAGGGTTAATTAGTGCTTGGCTTTATAAAATGACTGGGCACACCACAGTGATTACCCTTACTATTTGTACAGCACATTCCAGAGGAACCCAAGCATCTGTCATCTCCTAGTCTCACTTTCTAGTGGAAAGGTGACTGCACCCAGCTTATGCGGGTCAGGCCTGGAGACTTGAATTCTTGCCTTAGAAGACCTGCAGCTGTAAATGACTTTCTGGTGATAGAGCACACGAAGACTTAAAGTTACTGTGTCACTCGCCAGTGCCCCCTGCATTCCTGCAGCTGTTTTTCCACAACTCTAGCCATGTCATTTGAAAGTATCCTGAAATATTTTTAAACTTAATGCTGAGGTGGCAAAAGTGGTTTAAGTCCAGGGTGAGAGGTTAACTTTCGAACTCTGAAAAGTATTCTTTGGTCTCAACCCTTGGGTTTTATGAGGCTGCCAGCTCTAAAGTGGATGCCTCTGGTCAAGGGATAAGATGTGAGTGTGTGTGTGAATATTATAAGTATTCATATACATATTGATATATAAGTATCAATACTTTGAAAACCCTCGTATATACACAGCTAAGACATGGTTATTCATTGCCTGTCACTGCCCCAAACAAAACTCAAATGTTGTGTCCTACTGAAGGTGGGCATATCAATGATTAAAATGAAGCTACTTGGCCATAAACTCAAAAAGTCAAACTCAAGACCATCTCTCTTCCTTGCCTCTCCTGATTAGACATCCATTCCACCCTCTAGTAGAGCTGACCAGTTAAAAACGTCCTTCCACCACTCCACTGTATAGAGTACACTCTAACCATGGGCTTATGAATACATTTGAAACAGTGACATCCTAGTGTTATTTTATGGAAATTACACAAACCCTCCTCTCTTGATGTAAATATGCTTCTTTACATCACACCAATTAAAATTAGTCCTTTTACAAGGTATTTGGATTTATTTCTATTATCTAAACTGCTTCCAAGTTTAGACTTATTTTTTTGTTCGTTTGTTGTTTGTTTTGGGCCCTGAAGTTCTCAACCAGGGATTGAACCTGGGTCCCCAGCAGTGGAAGTGCTGAGTCCTAATCACTGGACTGCCAGGGAATTCCCTAGATTTTTATTTTTAACTTTTCCTTCTCCTTTATCTCTATATCACCTGTCAACCTGAAAAATAAAACAGCCAGTTATTTTACCAGCAAAATGGGTTTATTTGGGAGTAGTAGAGAATTGCAATTCAGGACAGGCAAGCTATGGTGAATCATGGGCAACTCCAGAGAACAAAGGAGAGGGACTTGTTTTTATTAGGTTTTAGGAAGAAATTGCTAGGGTTGTTTTGAACGAAAGTTCATTGGAGAAGAGCCAGAGTCTGAGGTTGTGGCAGTTTCTCATTGGCTGCAAGTGGTAGTTAGTGCATTGTTGCTGGGTCAGGGAAGGATCTTCCTTTTTCTTGAAAGCAGGAGATAAAACTGCTGTGTGAAAAACGTCCTCCCTTATACCAGAAGAAAAGTAACATTCTTCCTTCTTGCCGCTGGTTATGCAGGCTGCCACAAGTGGCAGGTGGGTGAGAGCTCCCTTTTTAGGGCTTCCTGACTCCATTTAAGATGAGGTTTCTTTCATTTTCACATTTCCCTCTTTGATCACCATCTTTGCTTGAAAGCATTGCTGATCAAGAGTCAGGTTTTCCAGGCTTCCCTGGTGGCGCAGTGGTTGGGTGTCCGCCTGCTGATGCAGGGGACCCGGGTTCGTACCCTGGTCTGGGAGGATCTTGCATGCCGCGGAGCGGCTGGGCTTGTGAGCCACAGCCGCTGAGCCTGCGCATCCAGAGCCTGTGCTCTGCAGCGGGGGAGGCCACAGCAGAGAGAGGCCTGCATACCTTTTCCCCATTTAGAGGTTTTGTCCCTGCAGGAAGGAGCTTTCCTGGTTGTCCTGCCCCACGTTGGAGGGAAAGTGCAGACTGGAAACCACTGAGGCCACATTTGAGGGAAAAAGAAAAGTAGGAGGGATAACTCTCAGGCATTTCCCATCTAAAGTCTTTATCTTATCAAGGCCATAAACATTGGAGATCATTTTAAAGTGCTGAGCTAGTATCACCCTTTTTGTGTTACTGAAACAAACTTGGATCCACTCACCCATGCACAGTAAAGCCAATCTACAGACAACAGGTTGTGATGAAGGAAAGTGCAGTGCTTATTGCAGAGCACCAAGCAAGGAGTCCAGGCAGCTAATGCTTAATAGACCCAAACTTCCTGATGGCTTTCAGGAAAAGGTCTTTAAAGACAGGGTGATGGAGGGGAGTTGTGGGGTGCATGCTCAGCTCATGGACATTCTTCTGATTGGTTGGTAGTGAGGTAATTGGGAGTCAACATCATCAACCTTCTGGTTCCCAAATGGTCTGGGGTCTATGTGCTTGTGGGCAGCAGAAGTTAACTTCATCCACCTGGGGGGGATTTCATTATCTGCAAAATAGCTCAATGGATATGGCTCAGAATATTAGCTATAGCCCTTGAGGAGGAACTGAAGGTCCTTGACTTTGTTTAATGGCTACTATTATTATTTTGTCTTGCTTGAGTGTTTTCCTTTCTTTATGCATTTTCTCACTTCTTTGATTAAATTTATTCTTTGGAACTCAGGGAAGACCTAAGAGGCTAAAGTTTTCCTACAGATGAGAGGCAGGTGGAGGACATGCCAGGGAGAGTGTGTGTGTGTGGGGGTGAGGGGGTCTGTCCCCAAAAGGCCCCATAGGGTCCTGTTCAGTTACATTGGGTATATGTCATTTTTACGAAGATTTCACGGGCACAAAGCTTAAAATGATTATGCAAAGCACAGTTAAAAGTAATATGACAAGTTCAGTTTGCATGATGGTTCTGAACCAGGAGCCTAAATCTGAAGGTAATGATAAATAGGTTAAAAAAAGAGGGTGGGGGTGATCAGGTGAAATTTGTTGTAACCAGTGGGCTAGTTCCCTGATCTTGTATAATTGAGTTTTTGTCTCTCCAGAGGCATTTAACTATGTGTAACTGGTGGTATTTGCTATTGAAAAAAATGCCTTCTTGTTCAGCAAGTAGGTAATCAAGGGCTATGCGATTTTCCAAAACTATTGATACTTTAGCTAATGAGTCAAGTGATCCTTGTTAGGTTGCTATTGCTTTGGCTGTGGAATTGACTAGCTCTCCTAATGTTCGGAAAGATTTTTAATCATGCGTTCACTGGAACTTATTCCGACCCAGAGGAGAAAGGCTCTCCCTTTGGAGGCAAACTCAGAGTCAGGTAGGCCTCCTGGAAGTTCTCTTTTAAGGAGGCTTAATGGAGTGGGCCAATGGAAGGCTTCAAACATCTTACTCTGTAGCTGATGCCAAGGGGTTGCCGAGTGAAATTAGCAGTAGCACTTGGGACAAGCGAAAAAAATTGTTACAGGATGGACTAAAGGGTCACCATTGTCATGAATGGATTGAAGTTTCTGGTGGCAAACACAACAATTAGGTAAGTGTCCCCCTTTTGTAATAGATTGAAAATGCAGATAAGAGCACTGTCTTTCCAAGAAGAGGGAGAGGATAAGGCAAGAAGTAATAGAGGAAAAAGGTACACAGGCCTGGTCCAGTCATTTTGGGAAGAAAGATGTGTCCTTCAGCTGTTTCCTTCAATTCCTGATCAGTTTGATTCAGCAGTCTCCAGTGCTTGTTATAGGATGGGATGCCAGGTGGAGTCTTCTTTAACTGTGAGATGTTTACCCAAGGTTTGAGTCTCTTTGATGTTTTGTTGTATCTGGGTAGTGAGGGGGACCTTGGTGTAGTCCTTTCCAAGGAAATTCAAAGGCAACCTTTGTTCTTATTGATTCCAAATCAGAAGGTTGGAGAAAACTGGAAACATTAGTTTGGAGATTTGTAGTCAGATATTAGGGAAACAAGACTTTAGGATCCTGTCCAGCTTATAGATATATAACAAAACCTTAAAGAAAATTAACAGGACAAGAATCTAATATCTACAAAGGTGCAAACATAATTTCTCTCTCCATAACTATCCCCCTTTTATCAAAAATAATCATAGTAAAACTAATTTGTTTGTATTAAATTTGGCTTGATTATTTACATAAATGCAGTAAGAATAGTGATTGACCATATAAGCTCTTTTTAAGATTACTTTGCTGGAAACTTACAAGCAAGGTATCAGGCTTATTTTTCCAAGAAGTTCCTTAAAATTGGTCATAACTGAGTCTATGTAGCTCTCAAATATTACATTCCAGTCAAAGCCTTGGCAATGTAGTCAGTATTTCCAATTGTATCCTATTATAAGAAGAACAGGTTCTCACTGAATTCAAGTAAATAACTAACTGTACTGTCAGGAGAAAATATTTAAGAGCTTCCGAATTCTGGAAGGACCAGGTAGAAAAGATAAATATTTCATCTTTGTTTACAATTGCTGTAAGTCACAGATGCTTAAGAGAAAACGTTTCCTTAAATCTGGAAAAGTAAACATTAGGGGACTAACATAAGAAGTCATAAAAATTATAATCATCCTCAAAAAGACTTCATTCAGAAAAGTAAAACATTAGGGAACTAGCATAAAAAATCTTGATCTTGGGTTAGCAGCTTTATGAATCAATCAATTTTCCATTAAAGTTTTAGAAACTTTTACCCAGTTCAGTGTTATGAACTTAAAGTTATCAGAAACCTGCATTCTAGAGCAGTGGTCCCCAACCTTTTTGGCACCAGGGACTGGTTTTGTGGAAGACAATTTTTTTCTCATGGACTGGGGTTGGGTGGGGAGGATGCTTCAGGCAGTAAGGTGAGCAATGGGGAGCGGCAGATGAAGTTTCGCAGGCTCCCCTGCCACTCACCTCCCACTGTGCAGCCTGGGGGGTTGGGGACCCCTGTTCTAGAGTATTTGTTAGGGTCTTTTCCAGGAATCTCCTTGAAGACAAAGCATTTTTATAGGAATATTCTTGCAAAGCATCAGAGTAAAACAGTAACTCTCTGTGAATGACAAAAGACTTAAATGTTATTAAAGATCCAATAAGAGTCCATTTTTATGGAATTGACATGGGAATTTGGTAAGTTCTATGACACACATTTTAAGATAATAACTAGAATTATGAATGATAATACACCAGAACATATCAAGATTTCTAGGAATGTCATAATTTCTGAAACATTTATAACATATACAGATGCAATATAAAGAAGGCTTAGTATTATTTATTTGACAATGCTTCCCATGTAATTTCCCAAATAAGCCTAATTAGTTTAATATCTCCTTTTTAATAAAGAGAGAGAACAGATCCTTCAAGATGCTCCAGAGGCCCTCCAAAAAAATCCCAAAGTTAGTTTAAGGTCAAAAAGACTTCATTTATAGTTTGATTTTTGGGAAGTTTTTCAAAAATATCAAAAATTTTGGACATGACTAAATTGGATCACAGATCATTATAAAATAATATTTATTCATTTAACTAAAGTGTCAAAAAGATTTCAAAGGTTAGAGCATTGTTGCTGGGGCAGGGAGGAATCTGCCTTCTTTTTTTTAAAAGCAGGAGATAAAATTCCTATGTGAAAAATGTCTTCCCTTATCCCAGAAGAAGAGTAATACTCTTATCTTCCTTGTTCCTCTGGTTATGCAATCTGCTAGGAGTGGTACCTGCACGACAGCTACCCCGTTGGGGCTTCCTGACTCCACTTAAAATGAGCTTAATTTATTTTCACAGTATACTTGGGAATCTAGCGACAACTGAAACACTAAACACTACAGAAAGGACCTGGGCTCTGGACTCAGACCATCTAGGTACCAATTCATCCCTCACTGGAGGAAGTTTACTAACTTTTAAACCCTGTAAAATAAGGATAAGATAGTATTACCTACTTCATATGGTTGTGGGAATTAAAAGTGCATTATAGTATTCGGCATATATTGTATGACATGGGCAATTCATTCCTTCTCTCTGAACTTCTGTTACTAATATGTAAAATGAGAAGGTATAGGACTCTACGTGTTCTCTACATTTTCAGGCCTAATGTCCTCTACATTACTGCTTTACTTTCGAGTTTGCCTGTTCCCATCTCTGTTCTTACTTCCAAAGCTTTACTTTCCAAATTATAAATCTATAGTACGTTTCAATTTCATCCCATTTGTATTTTGAAATTGCACCCTTTGTATTTTGTACACACTATCTCATCCCTTAATAAAAACAAATTACAAATTATTTAAATATGAACATTTTCAGAGACTGAAACGTGCAGATGGCAGACACCAAATCACTGGTATACGTCGCTTCCGCCAGAGCGCTGCCGGGAGTTGTAGTCTGACGCACAGGCACACACCTCCC
>NW_020172144.1:1599623-1616009 GCF_003031525.2 Neophocaena asiaeorientalis asiaeorientalis
CGCCCTAGAGGGGCGCGCCCGGCCGTGGAAGGGGCGTGGTCTTTTCCTGAGGGGCGGTACTGCCGAGGCCGGCGTCCTCCGGGAGGTCCTGATTCCCCCCGCGCCGAGGGCGGCGGGAGCGCGGGGCGGGCCTGGCGGGAGGGTGGGGGCCGGGCAGGCGGGGCGGGGGCGGGCTGGCTCTGGCTCCTTCTTCCTCCGCATGTGGCTGGCGGCCGCGGAGCAGTTCAGTTCGCGCACTCCCGCCCGCCCGCGTCCCCTTCGGGCTCTCCTCGCGTCTCTGGAGCCATGGCGTTCGCAGAGACCAACCCGGCGGCATCCTCCTTGCCCAACGGCGACTGCGGCCGCCCCAGGGCGCGGCCCGGAGGGAACCGGGTGACGGTGGTGCTCGGCGCGCAGTGGGGCGACGAAGGCAAGGGGAAGGTGGTGGATCTGCTGGCGCAGGACGCAGACATCGTGTGCCGCTGCCAGGTGAGGCGGCCGGGCTCTGATGGGAAGCCGGCCCCTGAGCTCGGGCCCAGAACTCGCATCCACCGTCCAAAATAAGGTGTCACCTTGAGGTTCTTTCCTCTTATTATGAGCTGCGGCGACGTGGAGAAATGGCGGGAGGTCGGAGACCCCTGCCCTGGGGCCTTGGGCTGAGGGCTCGGGGTGGCTCAGGAGGAAGATGCGGCTTGACGGGGAGCCTTTGAGATGCGCGATGCCTGGGGAGTTGCAGTTCTCGGTCTGGGGACAAGTGCTCAAACCCAGGACTGAGGTCGGGGTGGAGGTGGGTTACTGTTCGAATTTGAGGAGCTACCTCCCGAGGCCTGCTGGCGACTCCGGGCGGAGACCCTACGGGGCCGCAAAACCTTCCCCATCATCACCCATCCGCTCAGGGAGACCAAGTGGGCCGAAACGCCCTGAAATCCAGACTCACCACTCCCCCACCTGCAGGCCCTGAGCTTGCAGAGCTTTGCCACCTCCGGGCCACTTTGTTGACATGAGAACCCACCTCCGGGGCTTAGGGCTGTTTGATGACTGTTTAGTGTCCCCGGTTTTTTTTACTCGGTACCGGGTATACTAAGGGGAGATTAATTTTACATGTTGGTCCCAGATGTGGGAATCCCACCCAGCTCTTTTACGATTGAGGCAAGTGAAATACACGAGTGTCAAATCTAGTATTTAGAAATATTTACAGTGTTACGCTCACATCTAGAGTGAACTTTCGGGAAATGGAATGGTAAGGTACTTCCTACCGGGAGACACGTGGTTTTCACTGTAAGCTTTCTTCCTATTTGTCGTTTGCTTTGAAGCAGCCTAGAGGCTAGGCCTTTGTAAAGGCTCTTAGATAACTGTTACCAATTTTAAAATTCGAAATAGTTGAGCAATAACTACTTTCAAAACGAATGGTAGCGTAATAGCTGAAGTTAACCACTGTCTGTTTAGGTTGCAAGAATGCTTCTTCTTCGTGAACTTACCTGGCAGAATATAATGATGCTGTGTACATTCTAACAAGTTCATAGGCCCGCTTGATTGGAAGTTTTCTACCTAAAATTGAGTACCATTTGAGCATGCAGAAAAGGTAATCGTAGGCACATCAAAAGTTAAATAAAAATCTTGTTTTTTGCGTGCAAAAACCCATCCTGCCCATTCCTTGGTTAAGACAGTTGTTGCACCAGTTGCCTCTTAGTATTACCACTAGCACCACCCCCAGCACCTCCCTTCCAGCCTTCTATTCCTCCACCCCTCTGGCAACACGCATACCTTACTTAATAACACCCCTAAAGGGGTTGCCTCACACTGCCTTAGGAGCTGCTCCAGAAGGCTGGCCTTCACCTTCCTTTTGTCTTAAAATCAGATCTGGCTGTGCTGTGGGGAAAGAAGTATGAAAATATACCTAACTCTTTCTGGGTAGGAGCGGAGAGAGGCTGAGACCTGTTTATTTACTTCACTGTCATTTCTGACATCTTCCTTACACAGAAATAGTAGTGCTCGGGTTCAGCTACATTATGGCTTGTAGGAAGGTTTTGGGAATGTGACCATTTTGCCTTTATTCTGAAAGGTCCTCAGTTTTAACATCCCTTTGAAACGTAGTAGAATTAGTTTGTTGATTGGAGAAGGTGCTACTGTGTTACTGTAAAAAGTAGTCTTGAAGGAGGTCATGGACCAATCTGATCTGATGCCCTTGGAAAGTCTAGAGAGAAGTGACTGAGAAGGAGCCAAGTTTGGCTTTAAAATGTTAGCTGAGGGCTTCCCTGGTGGCGCAGTGGTTGAGAGTCCGTCTGCCGATGCAGGGGACACGGGTTCGTGCCCCAGTCTGGGAAGATCCCACATGCCGCGGAGCGGCTGGGCCCGTGAGCCATGGCCGCTGAGCCTGCGTGTCCGGAGCCTGTGCTCCGCAACGGGAGAGACCGCAACAGTGAGAGGCCCGCGCACCGCAAAACAAACAAAATGTTAGCTGAAGTTAGAGAAGAAACATATGAGCAGACTCGCACCGCAAAACAAACAAACAAACAAAATGTTAGCTGAAGTTAGAGAAGAAACATATGAGCAGACTCGCACCGCAAAACAAACAAACAAACAAAATGTTAGCTGAAGTTAGAGAAGAAACATATGAGCAGACTCGCACCGCAAAACAAACAAACAAACAAAATGTTAGCTGAAGTTAGAGAAGAAACATATGAGCAGACTTGTTAGGCAGACTTTACTCACCGGGAAAGTTTTGATTTACTACCTTACTTACATAATTTAAAAAGTGTTGTATTCTTCTAGTGCCTTTTAAGAGCTCATCATTAGAAGGATTCTTATGTCTTGTTAGTGCAGGCAGATAAGTAATGAATAGACTTAAGAATATCCCTTGTGATTCACCTTGGTAACTTTATATCATCTGGTCAGTCCTAGTAAGCTGACATCTGCGTAGTGAAGTTCTCCTGACTTATAAAATTGTTGGTTATGGAATGTTGAAATTCTTAATAAGTATGTATAGAGAGCTGGGAAAAGTCAACTTTAGGAAAGACATTTTGAATTGCCATGTTTGATGATTTAAATTTTGTGTATTATTGAAAATAATATGCACTTTGTTAGAGTTTAAGCAGTATATTTTTGTCATATTCATGCCATAATCTCAGGTTTTATACAGTCTTTCTCCAGAAGTGGTATTATACACATAATGTATCTCTAATGGAATCATAAAATAGGGAATTGTTTCCAGTAAAAATACAGTTTTTTTAAAAAGAAAAGCTGACACTGCATTTAACTATATATTTTAATATATAAAATGCCTGTTTGGAAAGAATATGTGCAAAGCTAGTGGCATTTTCATCATCATAGCACTTAAGACCTGTATTTTAGATTCAAGATTTATAGGAAGTTACTTATATAACTTGTTAGATACACTAGATCCTTAAATAAGTGTGTAGGACTTGCATGAAAGGATGACTTAATTTTAAATCGATACGTCTTTTAAGAAAAAGAGAAGAAGAATTAAGTATAGGACCAATTCCTGGCACAGTTCATTCATCCAACAATCACATAATGAATATCTACAGGGGACCACTTAGCCCCAGAGTTAAAAGCTGAAAAAGGCAGGGCTTGTGCCCACAGGGAGCTTATAGTCTAGTGGACAACTGTTTCTTAAACAAGTATTTCCCAGGGTGGGGATAGAGAAGGGGACTAGTACAGGTTTTTCGAAGGGTTAAAGTATGGGAATAGGAAGGCTCCTTCCTGGCAACACAAAAATAGTTTTATTAGGAGAAAATTACTGTTTTTTTTTCTCCCCAGATACTCTCAAAATAAACTATTATTCTTTATTTTCTTTATTTTGTTGAGTAGAAACTACAGAGATTTTAACTATTGTACTTTATACCAGACCTTAAGCATGGGCTTATTTATTGTTCTGGAGAAAGTAAAGCTTGGTAGTCTCAGCTGCAACTACAGGCATGAAGTTGCCTGTAATCAGGAATAGGTAGAAGAGTATTTCTTTGTGTTTTTTCCCCAGGGCTTTAAAGTTAATATAAAGAGGAAATATTAACTAAAATTAATTACAAAGGGAAAGTATATCCTGTCACTTGCTATATAAAGTTGGCCATAAAAGTAAACACAATGGAAAAAAAATGTTAATTTATAGCTAGATGCTGGTATTTGCTGAAGGCTCTGAAACCAGCTATTAGCAAGTGATAGAGAAATGTAAAAGACATACCAGCCACAACTGAGGCGTTCTCCTTGAAATAATCAGAAAGGTTGAAAGATAATTTAAAAGAGAATAATTTCAGTGTTTTTTAATGCCTTGACCTTATACAGCTAAAATTATCTTCTAAACCACTTCCCATAATTTTGAAGATGGTGGAGAATTAGCATTTAAGGTAAGCCATTCTTCCAGTGTTATAACAATTGCTATTTCTGTGTCTCCTATCAGGATTGTTTTTTATGTGTAGTATTTCCCAAGTGCCTACATAAGTGTATACCAGTGTGTGGTGTACTTGGTTAACTCCTGCTTTCTCGGATTACTGTGTTTTCCCTACTAGAATGTACGTTTTCTCAAAAAGAGGACTTGTTCCTTTTTTGCTTTCTTCCATAGCATCTAGTACTGTGTGAGGCAGAGAGGAAGTAAATACTCAACAAATATTTATTGGGTGACCTGGATCACCCTTAGAAATTTCTGTGAATTCAGTAGTTTAGCCCTTTCCTGTATTATCTTAACATACCCCTAGACAATTTAATTGACTATTGGCATGAGTTTAACGTGGAATCCCCAACTTTCCTTGGATTAACATTTGTTAAGTAGTATTTTTCACGTACCGTTATGTTCAAAGGCTTTACTAGTTTATTTTAGACTTATTTCTTGTATCTATGAGAAAATAGATAACTGATAATTGTATCATTTTTTTGTGTATTTCCTCAGCAAATTTCAGTTGAATGCCCTGTGATTCTAGTAAATAGTTTTTCCTTGTTGAGGGCAGTAGATCTCCAAGTTTGGTCAATGAGGATGTCTCAAGTTGTTCACTATTTAAACTTATTGTATTAGTGTATATACTATACCATTATCTCTATTTTTGAGGCATATATTTTTTAAATTATATGAGGTCATCTCAGTATCAGATCGATATTATTCTGTTTCTTTAATTTTGGTGAGAACGGGTGGGTTAGTTCGTTAGTTTTAAGTATCTCTAGGAAAAACTTTTGCCTAGAACAAATCTAGAGTGAATTGGTAAATTGATAATATAGTTAATAGCTTACTTACTGTAACTGAATACAAATCTACTTATAGTATCTTTTGGGGACTAGGTCAGATTTTGACACCAAAGATTAATGTGGTTGAGCTGCATACCAATAAGTGAAGACTGGTGATATTAGAATACTTTTATCTAACGTCAAAGGGATATTGAGGTATTCAGTATTGTCTGGGGAAAGCAATTGAAAAGAACAGTAAGTATGTATAGCACAGGGAACTATACTCAATATTTTGTAATAACCTATAAGGGGAAAAGAATCTGAAAAAAATATATATGTATGGGACTTCCCCGGTGTCACAGTGGTTAATAATCCACCTGCCAATGCAGGGGACATGGGTTCGATCCCTGGTCTGGGAAGATCCTACATGCCACGGAGCAACTAAGTCTGTGTGCCACAACTACTGAGCCTGCTCTCTGGAGCCCACGAGCCACAACTACTGAAGCCCGTTCGCCTAGAGAATGTGCTCTGCAACAAGAGAAGCCACCTCAATGAGAAGACCGTGTACCGACCCGAAGAGTAGCCCCCGCTTGCCGCAACTAGACAGAGCCCATGTGCAGCAATGAAGACCCAACGCAGCCAAAAATAAATAAGTAAATATTTATTTAAAAAAAATATGTATGTATAACTGAATCACTTTGCTGTACACCTGAAACTAACACAACACTGTAAATCAACTATACTTCAGTCAAGAAAGAAAGAAAGAACAAAAGAAAGAAAGAAAGAGAAAGAAAGAAAGAAAGAAAGAAGGAAAAGAAAAGAAAATAACAGTAGATAGAGGACAGTTCCCATGGCTACTCTGGCTCCAAGACGGAATGGTTCTTTACATTGGACCAACTTTTAATTATATTTAATTCAATATAATAAAATTCCTCTTTAAAGAATAAGAGGTCCCATGAAATTTTTAAAAATGGGATTTTTGTGTCAAGCTTTTAAATACCCTTTTAAAGGAAGAATTTTATTCATGAGAGAAAACTTTTTTGACTTGAAATCTGCAGTTCAATTTCAATGTGTTTTAAGAAAATACCTCCATAAATGTAATGATTAAGTGAATTTTTATCAAGCATTTAGAGAGCTGCACAACATTATTGGTTTATGCATTTTTTGCTTGCATGTCTGATCTTCCTGACTATGACCCTGGTCATCTCTGACCGTTGTTTAGTAAGTGTGTATATTAGAGTTTGGTACCTAGAGTCTAGAGCTTCTTAATTAGGAACCTGAGATCCTCCAAGGCAATGCCTCGTTCCATTTTCATTGTGAGAAGTTGTTTTATAATGGTAATTTAAGGTACAAAATACAGGGTACTTGAGATTTTTGTCATTTGTGCGACATTTTTCTGTGTATGAAACTGGAAGGTAACCATAATACTGTAAGGTAAAGCAGATACCGTAAGCCTTTAAGAGATAACTGAGCAGTATACTTGGATGTCTTTGCTAAAAAGAAATTCAGATACCCTGTATATGTTTTCCTATCTAGTGTGTCTGGTTACTGTTGAATAGTTTAATTTGATCAACTTACTGCTAGTAACTTAAACCTGCTCTACTTTGAAATCATAAACTAATTGCAATTATATGAATGTTTTTATAAAAGAACAGTCATCCTTGTTTATAATTGCTTTACTGCTGTAGATTGATATGTTTTAGTTTTGGCAAATAGTGAAGTGTTTCATCAGGAAAGGGACACAGGCCTTTCAGTGTTTACCAAGAAGAACAGCACAGGTAATAAGCACCAACTCAAAGGATTGTTAGGTTTCTAAGAAGCTTGAAGACTAGGTAGGAAGTGGGAACACTTTCTTGATTGCTGGAATAGTTCAAAGTCATGGGGTCTGAGGCATTGCTGTGCTCTGCTGTAATCCATAGTGTTTACTCTGACTTCTTGATTGATGTTCATTTTGAGCTCTGTGATTACTGTACAGTGTTCATGTATTCAGAGCAAAAAGAAGACAAAGAGAAGACACATACTATTTTAGAGGCCTAAGTGGCCTGAGAAATGCCTCTTGGCTATGTGCATGAAATTGTTAGCCCACAACACTATTGCTAAAAAGAGACATCATTGTTTCAGATTGTAACACTGCCTTCATCTCCTCTCCCAGCAGAAACTCACTTAGTTGCCGGAGTGATTTGGGGAAGAGGAAGACCTAGGAGCAAACTAAGAAGTTAAGACTCAGGAGTTACTTTTGCAGACTAATGTCATTTTGTTCCAGTTTAAATTTCTTCTTTTCTTTTCTTTTTCTTTTTTTTAAAAAATCTCTCCTGGACCTTCTTAATTAGAAACTTACACATATCAACATTTCCTGATCCAAACTTTTATTCTAGAGTTGGGCTTGACAGCCTCTGGTTCTGAGGAGTGGTGGAAAGAAACTTTAAAACACTTGTCTTCTGACTTTCTTAAGTTTAAAATTAAATTGGGGGGAAAAAAGTACACATGGAAACAATATAAAAGAATTAAATACTATTATTTTGAAATATACTGTCTAAAACCCCAAGAAACAAACCAACCAGTGGAGCCCAAAAGTGGCTTCGTATTGTGTGGCAAGTCTCTGAGGAAAAACATAAGTCTGAAATGCCTTATGTGATATTTAAGAGAACAGTTACAAAATAACTAAATATTAAATAATATTATATCATCCCTGTATCCTGCAGTACCATGTTTTAGAGGTTTGTTCTTGACAGTATAAATACTAAAATTTAGAAGTTAATCATTTTTTAATTGAAGTATAGTTGATTTACAGTTAGTTTCAGGTGTACATAAGTTAATCATTTTATATTCAGTTATTACTAGCACAAGATGTGAACTTAGAGAGCCAGCTGTATACATACCATGTTGCAATGAGTTTGTTTTGTGAATCATTTGGATTCTTTGTCTGCAAGCAATGGAAAGAGATTGTCTTAAGCAAAATGCCAGTATGTTTAAAGGAAGACCAAGATGGCTAAACCTTAGAGTGGCCTGAGACAAAGGCAGACAGCTTCTGGGATCTCAGCAGCCAGAACTGGCAGCCTTTCCCTTTAGGATGCTCCCTTAGGTGATAGCCATCTCTGACTCTGAAAATCAAATTCCCAAGAGAGAGGAGCTTGATTGGCTCAAGCTTGGATCGGGTTTCTCTGTCTGGATCAATTACTGTGGCCAGAGGGGATGATTACTATGATTTACAAAGTAAGGGGTGAGGGGGTAGGGAGGCAGAGGGTCTGAACATACAAAAGGTATAGCTGACCTACAGTTAATTTCATATGGGAAAATTAAGAAATGAGGAAACATTAATTCAGGGTGATTCTCATTTGTAAACTGTTTTCTAATATCACTGTAGACCTCTAGTGCTTTTCTAGAGGGAAGAATGTTTGGTGTTAAATAGGTTATTATTATTTTAACTATAATTAAAATAATGAGAGTTAGCTGTATTGGTTTTTAAAAACTAAGAGTATATACAAGAAACTTTGCTCTTATCTTTGAGAATACAGAATTTTAGTTCTGCTCCCCCCGCCCCCATCATAATGTTCTAATTTATTTCAATGAGATACAATTTTTTCCTGGTCATTAGGAAGCTTATTTAATATTTACATTCAATATTAATGTAAGAATAATGGTCAAAGAAAATAGGTAAAATAAACACCAGATTAGGGGATGTTTTTGTGATTGTGGTGAGTGCTGATTGGATGACTGGATTTCTTTTTTTTGATATATTCTTTACTTTAATACTATTAATTTGCATTTATTCTTTTTTGGGAGGCTATAGAATGGCTTTATTGTCTCAGACTTGTAGAGTTTTGTTTCCTAAAATTAATCAGTCCATATCAAAGAAGTACTAACAATGTCATAGAACTTTATTGGTCACTGCAGGGGAAGCAAAGAAGTAGTGAGCCCTTGTACTTAAAGATCATCTCACACCTATCCCCACTGAATTTTACATTTGTTCTTGTTATTTAATATAAGAAAAAATATCATATAAGGCATTATAAACTTAGGTTTTTCCTCAAAGAGACTTGCCACACACTGTGCAGCCACTTTTGGGCTCCACTGGTTGGTTTGTTTCTTGGGGTTTTAGATGGGATATTTTAAAATTAAAAATGTTCAAAAATTAAGACATCTGAGATTCATTGAGAAATATTTTCTCTATTGATAATAATTGATCTGGAAAACAACATTAATTACTATTCCACAGCCCCTTGTTTGTATAACAATTAATTGAACATATTTGTTTTTTTAGTTAGGTAGTATAAAATATACAGCTATGATAATTAGAGATATTTGTTAAATGCTGCATGAATGACTGGGATCATAAGTGTTATGGGAATTTAGCAAAGCAGCAAGAGGTAGTTACATATAACTATTAGTATGTGATTAATATTGTATCTGGGAGGATAGTTTACCAAATTTGCTTTGGGGAGTCAGTTGAAAGTATCAGTAGAAATAAGGATATATTTAGCTCCCATCATTTATCTGGCCTTCCCAGTGCTACTTAGGAGAATTGTTAAGCATAATTAAACAGGTATGTCCTTGCTACTTATCTTAGTACATACTACATAGAATTGCCCATGTGAGAAGCATTCCATCACAAATATGGGAGCCTGCAGTTCAGAGTACAGTTGGCCCTCCATATCCCTGGGGTCTGCATCCAAGGATTCAACCAACCACCAATCGAAAATAAAATTCCAGAAAGTTCCAAAACGCAAAACTTGAATTTGCCATGCTGGCGACTATTTACATAGCATTTACGTCATATTAGGTATTATAAGTAATCTAGAGATGATTTAAAGTATACTTGAGGATGCACGTAGCTTGTATGCAAATACCACACTACTCTATACAAGGGATTTAAACATTTGTGGATTTTGGTATCTGTGGGAGTCCTGGAACCAATCTCCTGTGGATATGGAGGGAGGACTGTATCTGCCCTTGTAACTTCGTAGAGGGTATTGGTGGTTGGGTGAGGCTGGCAGTGGTGGTCCTATTGAAACTTCTTTGTTTTGCTATCTGCTAATAACATGTGACCTTTCCATGGACCTCTGTTTCAGGACAATTTCCTGAGCTCCCAAGAAGAATTTTGTATATTCCACACAATTTATAAGTATTTTAGGTTAGCGTCCAAGTAGGCACTTCAAATCTGAAGCTTCGTCAGGGGCTTTTGGTGAAATGACCCTATACTCAAACTTAGTTTATATATGTAGATTTAATTTGTCAAGAAATTCCTTGTGAGTAGCTCCTTCTCAGTTCACCTCAGGACTGTTTTCTGCACAGTGAGTGTTTCAAGATTAGAAGCTATTATACCCCAACTCCCTCTTAGGGTACTAGTGACTGAATATACTAATAAGCACTTACATTTTCTCCCCTAACTCCTTAATAGGAAAATTTTAGGGTTATTCTTGGGTTTATTTAACCATATTTTCCTACTCAGTCAAACAATTTAAATGGGATTTAAACCATATAGTAATTCTTAATAAGGCATTGGTTATTGAAAAATCTTGGTCAGTGTTTGAGTGAGCAAGCTGTTCACTAAAGTGTGATTTCAAGCCTTCTGCAGCTGAACTTTTCCAGCCTGAACCACCACCTGTATGTAAACTTGGAAGGACTCAAAGAATTAAAGCAATTTATCACCCTCAAGTCATTTATCGCCAATCACAACCAGCTGCCTCAAACAAACAAACATATCAGCCACTATCTTTCCATCATTACTTCCTGTCTTGGTAAGATGTTATCTGAGAGTAGTAGACTTTGTTACACACAAGAACAACTGAGTTAATAATTATTTCACCAAATGACTAGTATATCTGTAAAAATAACTTTGTGTAAAGGAGACTTACTTTAAAGGTCTACATCAAAATTACAGAGTAGATTGTTTTTTATATTAAGCAAATGATGGATTAAAAAGAAAACTGGTTCTGCTTAAATAATAATGCTTTATTGGTTGTTTGTCTCAAAGTCACCAATGCTATTAACAATTTAATACAAATTCATTAAATTTAGTGTTTTATAACAATTTAGAGTAAATAGTTATAATAACAAATTAACACTTTCCTAGGATTTGAGGAAATTTTAATGAGCTTCATACTCTGAAAAGATTTTTCCTGAAAAGTTGGGGGACGTTTCCTAAATCATAAAAAGTTGTGATAAAAAGGCAAATATTGGTATGAGGGGTAGAGTAAAAGGAAAACCGTAAAAACCAAGTAAGAATTGTCCTGTGAGTTATTTAAAAAAGACTAAGTTAAGATCAATATAGTCTATGTTTTAAGATTCTGTCAGGATTGGTGATAAACCTGCCAAGTGTGAAATAATAGTAAAGTGTGTACCAGGAAGTGTATTGCAACATTGTTAATAATGACAAAAGGTTGGAAACAATCTGAATGTCTTTCTTTGGGACCAGTTTAATAAATTATGTGTCCATATGAAAAGGAATGTAGTGCAGCTGTTCAAAGGATGAGATGTTCTGTTTACAAGGTTATGGAAGGAGCGCCAAGATTTGTTAAGTAAAAAAGCAAGCTGCCCAGGTGTGTATCTTTCCTACCATTTGTATAGGTGGAATAAAACAATGTATAAATGTGTTTGTATATGCAAAATTACTTAGGGAAGGACACAAAAAGCTGGTGGTAACAGCAGCCTTGTAGCAGGGAAGGGGAGGGTGGAGTATGGGAAGGACTTCACTTTTTATTGTGCATCCTTCTGTGCCTTTTGTATCATATGCAGATGTTGCCTACAAAAAATAAATAGGAAAAAATATTCACCTGTTGCCTTGATGGTATCAAGTGAAGGAGGTATTGCTTAACACTACCACTTCTGTCCTTCCTGTGTCTTGTCATCTACCTGTTATCTTGTGGACTATAGGCCACCACCACCAAGTCTTTTTTTTTTTTTTTTTTTTTTTATTTTATATTCTGCCAGTAGCCTAGCAAAATTCTGGGCAAATGGAATTGAGGAAGTCAGCCCCCCCCCCCCAAGTTTTTTTTTTTTTTTTTTTTTTAATTTACACGACATACACTAGTCTTTAAGCAAGGAATTCTTTGCTCTGTACAGTGCAAAACACAGTGTAAATAAGTATTTGCTTTTTTGAAGATTTTTTTGCAGGACCTATTTTTCTGGCATTTTTGTGAATTCATGATGATGATGGTAAAAGTAAGTAAAATACATTTGTCAAATAGCCTTGTGATCAAGTTAAACTAGTCATCCTCAGGAGATATCGTTTTGATTTTTTTTTTAAATGTCCCACAAAGATGTTGTTAAACCTTTTATTTGTTCAAATATATTCCTAGTTGTTTATTTTAAAACTTTTGTTAGGATTGTGTAGAAGTTTAAACATAATCAAATTGATTTGTGTCTTTTCCCCATGCTTTTTAAGCTTGGAAATATTATCTGGTCACTTAATATTCAGTCTCCTTTGTACCTAATTTTTATAATTCAACTTCACATTTTGTTTCATAGAGTGGAAGTTTCACCATGGGTTTATGCTATGATTCTCAGCTTTAGAGGTTCCTTGACCCAGTGTATTACTTTAGCCAGAGATGAGCAGATTCAAGGAATCGGTCACTAACCAAACTCATGAGACTGATTTTAAAATTTAAAAATTATTCTCCAGGATAACCAATATTTGAGGGATTTACTTGGGAGATATCCTCGTTGATAAGTCCATGTAAGAATAATAATTTTAGGTGACAAAGTTGCTTGACACACTCTTAGGACAATGAGAATTATATGAATATTTATATCAAGTTAGGGTAATTGGATAGATTTTTCTATTTTAAGGATTTTTTAAAGATAAATATCATGGAAAATTAGATTGCTACATGTTCCACATAGTGCCGGAAACAGAATAACAAACTAATTGTTCCCTGTACTTTGTTCGCTTTTTTCTCTCTTTTAAAAAGGGATATGGGACTTCCCTGTTGGCGCAGTGGTTAAGAATCTGCCTGCCAATTCAGGGGACACAGGTTCGAGCCCTGATCTGGGAAGATCCCACATTCCGCGGAGCAACTAAGCCTGTGCACCACAACTACTGAGCCTGCACTCCAGAGCCCATGAGCCACAATTACTGAGCCCACGTGCCACAACTACTGAAGCCGCGCGCCTAGAGCCCATGCTCCGCGACAAGAGAAGCCACCGCAATGAGAAACTTACACATCCCAACAAGAGTAGCCCCCGCTCGCCTTAACTAGAGAAAGCCCGCATGCAGCAATGAAGAGAAGACCCAACCCAGCCAAAAAATAATAATAATAAAATAAAATAAAAAGGGATACGTATTCCTATCTTCCAGAAACCTGAACTCTCCAATTTCCAGATCCTGTTAGGAATAGCCATTCAAGTAGGGAAAGGAGAGAGGATAGACAAACTATTGTAAAGCCTGTAAAGTATAAGTATTCACGGCAAATACTTGGGTTGCCTTATTGACATTTTAGCAGGAGATCGTTAATTCACTTTGGAAGGACATATATTACTTGTCATATTTATTGTCAGGTTCATTTTTCCCAATCTTGTATTTCAGGGAGGAAATAATGCTGGCCATACAGTTGTTGTAGATTCTGTGGAGTATGATTTTCATCTTTTACCTAGTGGAATAATTAATCCTAATGTTACGGCATTCATTGGTAAGTATATAAACTGAATTTAGGGACTTTTTTTCGCCAATTGATAATAGTGTTTATTTTTCATAATCTAAACTTATTTAATCTCTAATCAAATGATTCATTTATTGCTTATTAATCTTGACAGTGGTACCTTCTGGAATATACCTAACTTTGGCTGTTTTACAACTCTTTTAGATCATTTAGCACTAATAACTTTTTTGGAATGATTACTTTGCATTTATTTCTGATCATTGGCAATCTTAATTGTATAACAAAGTGTTAGATCATCAAATCAGTTTTCCAAACACTGTGAAGCATAGTAAGAAATACAAGAGGTCTGTGTTTCATTGATTGGTTCTGAACGCTTATAAGATGCAATCTGATATTTTCTTTTCTAGTCTTTTATTTTTAAAAATGCTCATCACAACCCAATAAATTGATTTTATGGCCACTAATAGGTTTGAGTCCCCAGTTTGAAAGACTGATCTGGTTCAGTTTGCCTAAAACTATATAACTAGTTTCTTTCAAAATAATAGTTTCACTTTGTTTCAAAGAAATTTCAAGTTATATTGAGTGTAGTTTTAGTGTTTTGTATTCTGTGTATTATGTTCTATTATGTATTTACATTATACTACCGTTTAAAACTTGGAACCATTTCTGTGGTAACTCCCTGATAAATTAGAATGTCCTCCTAATCAAAGTGCCTCACTCTTCTACTATTCTAGATAAAGGGTTATTGAAGATGTATGTCTATATTATAGATATAGATGTTTAAGTTTGGGATTTGCTTATTTGTGGTTTTTGTTTTTTAGGAAATGGTGTGGTAATTCATCTACCTGGGTTGTTTGAGGAAGCAGAAAAAAATGTTCAAAAAGGAAAAGGTATGAAAGAATGAGTCTGCTTTGTCTGGCAGCCAATTTTTTTGTTGTTTTTTTTTTAATGAAGTATTATTGGGTTCTCATTCCAGAAAAACTTAACATTTTTGTCTTCTACTTTAACATTGCAGATTATTGTAGGACAAAATTTTTAATGTCAGTTATTAAATTTTATTCATTATCATCAGTGTTCTAAACAAAAGACAAACATAACAAGGTCATTGTGTAAGTCGTGATTTTTTACACATTGGTCATCTGCAAACTCTAGGTAGCTAGAATTACTATATGCTGGTGGCAAAACTCTAGGAAATTCACGAGTTCATTTTGTCATTTGTGCTCGTTTGCATCCACTTCGACACAAGCCAAAAATTAGCTTAAGGCAGTCAGAGAGCCACTGTAGCCCATCTTGTGCACTTTTAGTCTCATTTCCTAGAGGATCTGGAACTCCCTTGGTTACTACAACCTAGGGACAAAAGAGGTTTTTTAGGTCCCTGCCTCCAAAGGAGGGAAATGCTTCTTCTATGCAATGTATCCACTTCCATCTTTAAAAAAAAGACTTGATTTCCTGCCTTTTCTAATCTCTTCTGGATTTTTGGAAGTCTGTTTACATTCAGTTAGGCTACCTTGCTAGGGTTTGAGGGGAATGTGGCAATGCAAATGATACACAATTGAGGAAAAGCATTAGTGTAGTTCTCCCTTAGCTCATATTTAAAGAATTAAATTCTATTATATCGTTAAAGTTTACTTTTCACGTTTAAAAGTAGCAATCCATCCTCAAGTGTTCCTAACAACTAAATCTGACTTCACAGAATCCTGTCTTGCTATTATCTCTGTTGTCTTCCCTGCACTTTTACCTGTGTGTTGTGTCTGCCTTTTTAATTGGTCACCTTGAGGTTCCCTTGCTGCTCTCTGCTGTCCCTCATCCCCTTTACAATTTTGCCCTACTCTTTTTCCTTCTGGCCTATCTAACCCAGCTGAATCTACTTTATTGAGTTTCTTTGTAATATTTTGTTATAATATTCCCTAAGCAAACCTTAGAATACGTGTTACATGTCAAAAACAGCTATAGAGCAGGAGGCTTAATAACTTCTTTAATCTATAAGGAATATTTGTAAAACAAATCTTTGGATATTATCAAAATTAACAACTAACTTTTAATATTCAAATACTAATTTTGAAAATAGGGCTCAGTGGCTTATCCTTAGAATGCATATAGCCTACTAAGTTGCTCTCTTTAAAGAAGAATATTTAGATTCATTTATTTATTCATTCAACAATCATTTTTCTTGAACATTTATTGGATGACAGACCCCATACTATGAAAATTCATGGCCCCTACTCTCAGGCATTCACACTTAAATGGGGAGACACATGTATCTTCTTATAATTTAGTGTGATAAGTGCAGTAATTGATAGTACTTTGGAGGAATTAGAACATTTTATTATTTTGTTTAATCACACTTTTTTTTTTTTGCGGTATGCGGGCCTCTCACTGTTGTGGCCTTTCCCGTTGCGGAGCACAGGCTCCGGATGCGCAGGCTCAGCGGCCATGGCTCACGGGCATAGCCGCTCCACGGCATGTGCGATCTTCCCAGACCGGGGCGCGAACCCGTGTCCCCTGCATCGGCAGGCAGACTCTCAACCACTGCACCACCAGGGAAGCCCTAATCACACTTTTTATAATTGTCTTTTGGGAAAGGGTGCCATACCCCAAATTAACTCCCTTTTCTCAAAATTCTCCCCTTGCTTTGAATTTC